>NC_073693.1:339236890-339253209 GCF_029784155.1 Uranotaenia lowii
ATCATTTTTTGCAATAATTTTTATGCGAAACTAGCTGATCCCGTACGATTTTCGTTTCGTTCCTAATAATTAAGCGCAATTTGTGTAAGTGAATTTTGATAAGAGTATGGCATGGGAGAGTATATGGAAACAAAAAAAAATGATTATTTCCAAAGTAACACAGATAAAGCCAACTAGCATTCGAAAGTTTTATTATGGTTTTATTTAGTGCAGCTCGTATTATAACGGTTTTATTATAATCATGAAAAATGATTGAACGTGATAAAATGATAGAAGAAATGATTCAACATGAACAAGAATTGTTTCAACCATTTGTCATGAGGTAAACGACAAGCGCCAAAAAAGTTTTTACAAAATTTACTGTTCGAGTTGTTTTGAAAGAGTTATGAATGCTCTACTAAAACTCATATAAAACATAAACTTTGAAATTTTCACCAAGCATTTTTTCTGCATGTTTTATTAAAGTATGCAGTGCTTGATAATAAAACCATAATTAAACTTCCTCATTTTTTCAAAGCTGTAAATTACCGAAAATGTCATGAAACATCCCTAATATGGGTATTGGGTGAAAGCGCTAAACTAGATGAAGTCGAATTTTGCTATATGACGCCTTATTGATATCCAAGATGCCGGCTTTCGCTGAAATTAATATGCTGTAAATAACTGAAGATCGTATGAAAATACCAAAATATGAGTATTATTTTAAAGGGTTCAACGAGTTAAAGTCGAATTTCGCTATCTGACGCTATCTTGAACTTCAAGATGGCGGAGTCCGCTTGTTTTTGAAATACTATAATCTACTGAAAATTAAATTAAAATCCCACCAGATGGGTATTAAGTGCAAGGGTTAAACAAGTAGAATTCCAATTTCATTATCTGACGCCATCTTGAAATCCGAGATAGCAGCTTCTACTCAACTTAAATATGCTGTAAACAGGGTGACCACAGAATCGGAAAAACCGGGAATTTAAAAGAGTACCAGGAAAAACAGGAAAAAATCGGTAATTCAGATCCAAAACCGGGAAAAAATACACATGGAAGTCAAAATTAATTATTGATTCAAAGATCTGGGATTCAAACTGAAATTCGGAATTGTAATCTAATTTTCCGAGTCAGAATCCAACAGATCAAAAACAATTTTTCTGAGTTTTGAAATTCAAAACTACTCTGATTTTTCTTCAATTACCTCTAAATTAATAAAAAACTCACAATTTTTACCGGAACTTAGAGTTTAAAAAAGTCTCTAAAAATTTGATTAAAATTAAAAAGTTACTCAAAATTTGTTCATGTACCGCATGAATTCAGAACTCTTTGTTGCAAATTTGGAAATGTAAAAAAATGTTACTATTAATTTTTTTTTGTAGCTTCAAAACAACGAATAGAAAACTTTCTGTCGTCTTTCTGTTTGTGAGAGAGATTATCTATTTATTAAGCTGAGCTATCAAAATTCACATTTTTTTTATTCAAATAAGTGGTCTTCATTTATGGTCAAAATTTTGAATGCAATATTTTAAAGCTTGAGTATGTTACGATTTCTTTAAAAATTTATGAAAATTTAGAAAATTACGAATGAACTAATAAGACTTTTAACTTGATTCGTGGCAAAAATTTGAAGAAAATTTATAAAATTGCAGTGAAATTTCATTTGGAATAGCTTTAGGGATTTTTAGCAACACTATAAAGAGTTTACAAGAATCCTACGTTTCGGTGTCGTATAACATCTTCATCAGGGATCAAAATGGTCATTCTTATTGTGCTTTAGTAAAAGCGTATTGACCAGCCAATTTTATGTTGGATTTCAATAATTAAATTATTGGAACTGGAACTATTAACATAGATTCAACCACTTTTATGAAAATTTCGTGTATGTTCAGAACAAAGTATACTTGTTTGCGTTTTTATTCGAAAGTTAACACTAAAAGAGACTGTTTCCAGCAAAAAAGTGAAAATGACCCAAAAACACATGAGACAGTTTTGCTTGTAACGGCAGCATATTCCTAAAAAAATTAAAAAAATTGCATTCGTATCTTTAGTAAACATTTGAGTCTAGATGAATTACAGAAATGTATGTAGAAACAACTTTTGAGTTCATTTGAATTTGACACCTTGCCCACTGTTCGACTAAGTTTATGCTTAAATCCTTAACATGTTTTTAGTCTAGTTCGATTTTGCAGGAACCTATAAAATTTGTCTTTCTCAGAACCTCACTTGAAAATATATGTTGAAGAAAATACAATATTATGTTGAACTTATAACGATATGTTTTTCACTGATTGATTTCCACAATTTTTGCATTACATATCTTTAAATATGTTTTTAGTATCTTAAACTTTGATGTGCTGTTAAATAATCCACAGAACTGTAAATTGTAGACGATGGAACTCGTTGCTCATACATATATTGTAATTCTTTTGAGATTAGAATTCAAAATTGATATCGTGATTTCCAAATTCTGCAATAAAAATTCCAAATAATACAAAAATTATGTATGTTTAGTGGTTTAAAAACATTCCTTCAACAACATATTAAAAAAAATGAATTATTTTTTTAATGTATAGGCTTTGGTAAACTACAGTTATAACATACTTGATACAGGTAAAAGGCCAGTTTCTAATTGGAACATATTAAAATTATGATAAAATATTGCATTTGAACATTTTTTTCGACGGCCATAATGACGACTGATTGCATGAAAAGTTCTGTATCAAACACCATTTTTCAATTTTTGTGAGCATGATTTAAAAACATCATTTAAAAATATATTATGCATTCACACATTCACTTTTTTGTACACATAGCATGATTTCTTAAACAATTTAGAAAATGTGATGCAATCTATAAATTAGAATCAAGTTCCAATAAATATTCAATTATATGAGTGTGATATAGCAGGAAAATCAATTAAATGAATTTTACTTTTCAGCTGGCATTATAGATTTTTTTACTTTTCAGCTTCAGGATTTTTACTTTTCAGCTGGCATTATAGATAAAAGTTATTTTCTGATTATTTCCTGATAAACATTGCGGTACCAAAAATTAATTCAAAACTAAATAAAATTAATATCACTAAATAAGTATTACAACAAAATTTAATTTTAAGATACTGTTTATATTATTCTCAAATTAAAGAGAACAAAACCGGTGGTTTAGTGGAGAGCTTCTTGGAATGGGTTAACTATTGCTAGAAAAAATCTCTAACTGAACGTGATACATGAAAACTCCAACTTGCTCGTGTGTCGCTGTCAAAAATGGGAATGGGCTACTATTTGTCTCCTGTCACGACAAGTGTCAGCTCTGAACGAAATTAAGAACAACAATTTCGAGGCGACGAAAGGGACCTGGAATGAGAGTAGGAAAAAAATCCCGAAACTCTAATGAACCATTCATCGACGTCGACGTCGCCTCTCTTCGTCATTGTTTGGTGGTTGTGGAAATGAGTCGAAGGAAATGCAGTCAGTTTTCCCCGTCGTTCGAGGTTCGATAATTTTCGGAAAATTCTCGTTGGAAAAAACTATTGCAACTAATGATGGAGGGGGGACGTCGTCATCGTCGCGCGAAAAAGGAAACAGAAAAATTCTAGTACTGTGCTGTACTAACTGTTCATTTTGAAGTTTGACTGCGTTCCGGGCGATGATGATGGCAGCAAATGCTGCCGACGACAGATGACTCCGGCTCTGGGTCGAGATGGATTGTGATTGAATGAGTTGGCGAAAATTCGAATGAGTTTTCCCCGATAATGGATTTCACTCGGGTGGCAACTGATGGCTGTCGTCTGTCGAGCCATTGTGGATATGTGCCGTCGGTGTCTCTCTATTTTACAATAAAAAAAATCTTGAAAAAGGCAACGAAAACTTGTTCCATATATTTTGACAAATCTTTAAAATTTTCAGTTTCAAACCTAGCTAGAAATTTAAGGAGAATTGAGCAATGTACCATGTAAGGATTATCAAAAAATCATTACACGGTCAAAATTCTATTCAAATTTATAACGGTCGCCATGTAATAACATGGTTTTGGTCATTCTTGTCATTTCTGTCCTTTTTGTCATTTTTAGTCTTTTTTGTCTTTTTTTGTCATTTTTGTCATTTTCGTCATTTTTGTCATTTTTATAATTTTTGTCATTTTGTTCATTTTTCTGTAATTTTTTTGAATTTTTGTGTCGTTTGTGTCATTTTTGTGTCATTTTTGTATCATTTTTGTATCATTTGTGTGTCATTTTTGTGCCATTTTCGTGTCATTTTTGTCATTTTTTTCATTTTTGTCATTTTTGTCATTTTTGTCATTTCTGTCGTTTTTGTCATTTTTGTCATTTTTGTCATTTCTGTCGTTTTTGTCATTTTTGTCATTTTTGTCATTTTTGTCATTTTTGTCATTTTTGTCATTTTTGTCATTTTTGTCATTTTTGTCATTTTTGTCATTTTTGTCATTTTTGTCATTTTTGTCATTTTTGTCATTTTTGTCATTTTTGTCATTTTTGTCATTTTTGTCATTTTTGTCATTTTTGTCATTTTTGTCATTTTTGTCATTTTTGTCATTTTTGTCATTTTTGTCATTTTTGTCATTTTTGTCATTTTTGTCATTTTTGTCATTTTTGTCATTTTTGTCATTTTTGTCATTTTTGGCATTTTTGTAATTTTTGTCATTTTCGTCAATTTTGTCAATTTTGTCATTTTTGTCATTTTTGTCATTTTTGTCATTTTTGTCATTTTTGTCATTTTTGTCATTTTTGTCATTTTTGACATTTATTCATTGTATACATGAATCGAGAATCAAGATTCAAGATTCAAGATTCAAGATTCCACATTAGAATCTATTACTTCCAAGAAAGATTGATTCCAGTTAAAGAGGAATAGCGAAGTTTATCGACTTAATGTTAACCTTTTCTAACAAATCAACAATAAATCCTTATAAAATTAAATGATTGTATCTTCCTGGAGGCTACTTGAGAAAACCAAATTAGGCATCTTTCCGATTGACTTTAAATTGACTGTAAACAATTGGACAAACCGAAGGGTTGGCCAAACTTCTCCAATCCGAAATTGCCATTCGAATGGCCAGATTCTTACGCTTCGAATCATCTCCCCTTTCCCTTACTCTGAAAATCGAAGAAGCAGCAGTAGCAAAAAAGGTCAAAAAGTAAATCAAACTTGAGGTTATCCCCCGGAAAAAGCATGTCCTTCCGAGCAGTTGAATTCGATTCCATTTGGTTCCATCATCGGTCCTGAAGGACGGACAGACGCTTCCGTTTGTTATTTCTTCCCCGCAAAGAAGAGAGTTTTCGGTTTCAAGTTTTCCAAAAGGACCAGAAATAACATTTTCTTACAGCTCGGTTTGGCGTGCCCCTTCCTTCTTCCTGGTAAGTTTGGTTGCCTCTCTCGGTCGGTTTCGGTCAATCTTCGGATGTTTGCCAACAATCGTGGCTTTTCTGCTGTTGTTGCTGTTTGAGAATTTTTGGCACTCGAAAAAGAAACACATCTGTTCCGGTCCGGTTGGCCGAAGAAAACT
Source organism: Uranotaenia lowii (assembly GCF_029784155.1). Lineage (NCBI taxonomy): Eukaryota > Metazoa > Arthropoda > Insecta > Diptera > Culicidae > Uranotaenia > Uranotaenia lowii. Next base: position 339,242,396 of record NC_073693.1, read on the forward strand.
CACGTCTTTCGAATAACCATTTCCGCAAGACAGGGAAAACCCCAAACATAAGTCATCTGCTTTTTGCTTTTGCATTCTTTTGGAACATTCAGCGACAGGATTCAGCATTGCAGCATCGGTACATGGCAGTGGTTCTTAAAATATACATAGATTTAGTTATTCTTCTTATATAGTTGAATATAATTAAATTAAACTGATTAAACAATGTTTGGAATTTTTAAGAATAAATTCACGGAGAAAAAAGACGACAGTTATTCTTGTTTTGTTTCGATTGTAGTCGTTTTAACATCTTTATGTTATTCGCGACTTATATCAACGATGCAGTTGGCGGACAGCCATTGAAAAGCTTATCCGGTACAACTGTGCTCGATGTTTACTCTTGGGCTCGAACTCACGGACATCGGCTCAGGAAGCAACTGACTTGTCAACTGAACTATATCAAAAGCCCTACAGTTGTTCTAATTATTTCAGCTTATTATACCAATCATCGAAGTATAGTTGATTTTTTCGTAGTTATTCAACTTTAATTACAATGAATTCAACTAAAAACTGCTGATTGACGTTACGCGGAAGAAAAAGACCACAGTTGTTTTGATTATTTCAGCTTGTTATTCCAATCATCAGTAGTAGTAGCAGTAGTAGTAGTTGATTCTTTTGCATGCATTTATAAATATAATAGACTCAACTACAAAATGATCATTGACTTGACGCAATCAACTATGAATATGATGGATTCAACTGTAATGGTAAAATTGATTCAACTGTAAATATGATAGATTCAACTACAATTGTATGATTGATTTTAGGCATTCATTATACATTCTTTGTTGACAACTCACATTTAACTATAAATATGATAGGTTCAATTGTAATGGTATAATTGATTTAACTGTAAATATAATAAATTCAACTACAACTGTATGATTGATTTTAGGTAAACAACTATAAATATAATGATATAATAGATTTAACTATTCATTTCTGGTTGCCCTTTAACTACAAATGTATGCTTGATTCTAGGTATTGAACTATAAATATAGTAAATTCAACCATATTTTTATGATTGGTTGTGTGATACTTGAATACTATAGTGTTCATCCGTGTTCATCAGCAAAAAAAAACAACCGTAAATGTGAGAACAGTACGTGTTCCCTGCAGCGATCGAGGTGCTGTTTTTAGGGCTCAGCAGGGAATTTCTGACATCGGTGGCATAGCGCAAGCGCGCTCCGGCGATGGGGAAACATTTTCCTTGCAGCGGTCAAATAGTAAGCCGACAGTTCCTGGAATTGGGAAAGGTACACCTAGTCTGGCTGTCCGCGAAATCGACGTGGGTCTCGACATTCCTTTACGGGATCATGTCAGGATCCCACAGGAAACATGATAGATTGATTCATGATATTGAGTGAATTCTCCCCCCACTAGGTCAATCTTCGCCGGATGCACCGACTTCTGAGGACGTCTTCCGGGACTGATTAGTTAAGACGCACAATTTTCTGAATAATATGCAAAAAACAACAGCGGAGGAACCAGGACGTGGATATCGGGATTTTCGGTCCGCTTTACTAGCATCGTGCAGAAATAATAAATTAATAGAAAATAAAACGTAGCCATAAAATTATTCTGAAGAAAAACATCATAAAATATGATAACTTCCAATATAAACGGAATTCAAATTAACAATATTTATAGTTTACCTCATTGAATCAATCATAGAAATATAATTGAGTCCATCATGTTTATAATTAAATCAATCATATTATCATAGTTGAATCTACTATAATTATTGATGAATGTATGACATCAATCGTACATTATAGTTGAATCTTTTATATTTATAGTTAAATGCACAAAATCAATGTACGAAATCAATCAGATTGTCTTTTATATGTATTGTTGAAATTTTGATAATTATAGTTTGTCGAAAATCAATCAGATATATGATTGACTATTTGTGGATTATTGTTGAAAATACCATACTTTTCTTCGTGTTTATGCAAAGATGCATAAAAATGTGAGGATTAACGGCAAATTTGACTTTATCTCATTTCATTTTGTCAATATTATTGGTTTTGTTTAATTTTGCTTCAATTATATTCGTTTTAACATCTTTATGTCATTCGCGAATTATATCAACGATGCAGTTGGCGGACAGTCATTGAAAACTTATCCGGCTTAACTGTGATCGATGTTTACTTTTGGGTTCGAACTCACGGACATCGGCTCAGGAAGCAACTGACTTGTCAACTGAACTATATTCCAAGCCTCCTTATTGGTTTTGACAATTTGGCAAATGTTGTAAATTTAATTTTTTTCAATTGGTTATTTATTCTCCATTCTGTCAATATTGTCAGTTTGATCACTTTTGTATTTTTTTAATTGATTCTATTTTTTGAATTCTGGCAATTTTGTCAATTCGGCTCATTTCGTCATGTCGCGATTTTAAGATTCTCCTGAATTTCAATTCAGAGATTCACTCAGCACGTCTGTCGCTCAAAAGAATAGAACAATGGCTAACTTTGTTTTTTTTTGTTTCACCTAGTATTGCCAAAATAACAAAAGTTCCCCTAGAAATTTATTTTATTTCAGTGTTGCCGAATACAAGTATTATTTTATTTTATTTTAATTATATTTGATTTATTAGCTGCATATCCTTTATCTAATCTCTACACCCGCCAAACGCTTAATGTGGATTATTTATAGTGAATCATTAATTACAGCTAGCTCCAGATAGAATTTGAACCAAAACAATTGCCTGTGATTCAGTTATTTATTATTGAATTCAAGATCATTTTTTATACAAATGTAGCATTTTTCCATATTTTTAAGAAAACAGATAAAATTATTTTCTGTAAAACGGCTCATCGGTCTTCATCTGATTGATGTCTTTGGCAGCCTTTCTCTTTGCCTTGAGTCTCTTCTTCATGATTGCTCAGTATTTCTCAATATTTCGGAATTGGTGACAATTGGGTAGGTTAAGGTTTTTCGCAACAAATTGAACCCATTTCTCTGCATACCATCCCAGGCAACCATTTTGTGGGTATTTCGAATTTGCAACGCTAATATACGTGCAAATATACGTGCAAATATACTTGTAAACATATCGTATATAATGTAGCAAAACCAGTATATACGTATCATTTTGGAGGCCATATAGGTAGATTAGCAAACATATTCTTGATTTGGATTGTATTAAATTACGATTTGCACGACTTGTCATGCGCATCGTTTACAACTACCCTGATTCTTTTTGGAATATACTATGACAATTTACATAATCATATAGATGATTGAGGTTTTAATATACGACATTTTTAGTAACAAAATGGAAAGTTTGACGACTTATTTGGTCGTCTTTTGCGATTTGAGTGCAGGGCTCTCATTTTCCGTCAGTTGAATAAAAATAAGATTATTATTTGTTCTGTACTTTAAACCATTTGGTTTATTCATCCTCAAAAATAATAAAAATAAGATTGTTTCAAAGAAATGCGTTTTTTGCTGTCAAATTCAAGTTTATATCGTACAAAAAATTTATTATTTACCTGATTGCTGATTTTTTCAACGTTCATGAAGTTATTGTTAGCACCTGGACTTGATCCCCTGACGATACGATCTGCAGCTCATGATGGTTCCTCGAAGCTATCTGGAATATATAAATTCAAGAGGATTTGTTTCAAAGGCATTAAGCCAAACGCAAATCGTACTTTTCTATAACTTAAATCTTTTAAATCGTAGAACACGTCATCGATGATCTAAAAATAGATCAGCTTTTTGAAGCCTCCTTAAATACGAGTCTAATCATCGATGTCGTGTTATCATAAACGATTTTATTGAACTTATATGTATTCTTTTAAGATTGCCAGCAATTATGTTTTACGAAAATCAGACATGCGAATTAATTTGCAAAGGTATACGATTGCATGCACATTATTACGAATCAATGCAGTTATATACGATTTTATAGCATATATCTCAAAGTGGCAAGCAAAGTTGCGAGCTTATTTTCTTTCTGCTAGGATCTAACACCTGGTTGTTATACCGTATTTCATGTTAAAAAAATCTTAATTTCGAATAATTTTATGCATAGCACGACAAAATCTTTCAATCATGGCTGATCATCGTCCTAGACAACCATTTGGTGGGTATTTCGAATTTACAACACAAATATACGTGCAAATATACGTGTAAACATATCGCATATAATGCAGCAAAACCAGTATATACGTATTATTTTGGAGTCCATATAGGTACATTAGCACACAATTTCTTGATTTGGATAGTTTTGTCATAATAAAATCATGCAATGTATTTAAATACGATAAAGAATATGCATGGGCCGCACATTGTAGGTGCAGATCTACGAAAATGAAGTTAAATTACATTGTATACGATATAATCTGTAAAATAAAATACGTCTTCTGGTTGTCTGGGGTATATTGGTCGTTTTACAGATTTTTTGCGAATTGTCGTACACAAAGGTCGAGTTCATATGTACATAAATACGAGTCTCTCTTCTTGTCGTAATAAAATCATGCAATGCATCTAAATACAGATAAATAAATAAAGAATATGCATGGGCCGCGAATTGTAGATACAGATATACGAAAATGAGTTTAAATAACATTCTATACGATATAATCTGTAAAATAGAATACGACTTCTGGTTGTCTGGGATTCTTGAACGACTTTGCTGTAATGACAGCATGCCAAATTTGTCCAAAACATTACGCGATGGTCATGGGATCGAATGAACGGCAGTATTCGTTTTTGGAGACACTCTTTTTGTTATAGTAGGACGTCATTGTCCTATTTGTAACGAAAACTTACGTTTTTTTACTGCACATTCCCTGTCAAATCATTTTCGTGCAAATATGACGGCAAAAACAAATTTTAGTTTGGCTGGAACATCACCCGAGCCGTTGCCAAGTAAAATTTTCGACCTGGGATGTGCCCGAAGTCAGCCTTGATATAGGTTTCATCGTCCATCAGAAGATACCCCTCGAACTTAGTCAGCATTTGGTCGTATAGTTTCCGAGCACGGATTTTGGCCACAATATTCTGTTTTATGGTCCGATTTGGCTGTTTGCTAGGTTGATGCGACTTGATTCCTTCCCGGAGTCGAATTCTCCTCACGGTGCACGCAGTTTGCGGTCGATAGTTCCACTCCGACGATTGGCTTGAGGCTCCCGAATCTTCGTCAATGTTTCCTTATACCGTTTGATAACGCGCCATACGGTATTTCTGGGCAATTTAAGCTGTTTAGCTAGCCTAGGTGCAGAACGAAATGTATTTTCCTAATAACTGTGCACAATGTTTCCCTCCTTTCGGCTGCCATGTGTATTGTTTACAAAGTACAGACGATTTGCGGAATGTCAGAAATACGTGCTTGAAGCTGCCAAAATTCCCAACACGTGGGCGCCAAGAACTTCCAAATCCGTCCGTGAGCAAAAGCCCTTACTAAGAATCACAATCCAGCACCAGGTTTTTGCAAAATATCGGGGGTTGTTTGAGAACCGCTTTGCCAAGAACAGAATCCATCTGAGCCTTCACATGGTCACATGGTTCGGGGTCCACACATATCCTTAACCGCACGGCTGGGCTTCGGACATAAATTTCAACAGAATCGAAACCGGGTCCCGTCCAAGTGAGGAGCCGGTCAATTCTGCCAGACCCGTATCCAGGAACGCCGAGGTGTCCAAGCGGCGACCGGCACATAATTCTTACCGTGTTATTTCGGAAGCACTCCCAGTGGTCTCGTAAAAGACATTACCGTTTATTGGTCGGTGGAAGAGAGTCATCGACGACGCCGCCGTCACCATTCCGGAGAAGGTCGCCTTCCTTTCTTTGAATACAAAAAAAAAAACGAGAAAAACTGGAAATAATAATAGTTAAATCAAGGAAAGGGTTCTACCCGGGTGATAACAACGCCGATTTGGTAGGTGCGATAAATCACCTCTAATTGATTGGAAGGGCGAGGAGAGGTCAAAGGATACATTTTTAAGGTTTTTTTTCTGCAAATTTTTCCATTTTTTCCAAGGAAACATGCTAACGACACATTGTGATAACAAGCAATCAACGTCAAATTATTGTCTTTTTTCTCGGATAATATGGAAAAATCTTCCCCAACGCCTGCCGCCGGAAGAAAATTGTCCGTCACTTAAATGATTTAATCTGATGGAAATCTTCCAAATCGAGGGAAATCCAACGTTTCTGTACCAGAAAGGAAGAAATAAAAAACAGAGGACTCAACAAGAATGAGGGTGAAATTAGCTCTTGATCTTCGGTTTTTTATTCCGTGTTTTTTTTACAAAGTAGAAAAAAGGCCCAACAAATGACGACACAAGTGGATGGCGGTGAGAATCCGGAAGTCCTCAGGGGGTGACCCCGGAATCCCAGAGCAGGAGGGGATGTTTACTTTTCGTCATTCGTCACTCTTGCGGTACGATTCATCAAGTGGTGAAACACATCCCAAGGAATTACCTACTGCTGACTGTGTAGGTTACAAGATCTGCCCCATCCCGTTAACTCTATTTATCTTTGAGATTTTCCCCCTCATGAAATTCTTGGGTTTTTTTTCTAACTTTTTGAATCAACAAGAAATCCAAACCATCCCTTGACTCTTAGATGACTAAAACTGTGGTTGGGGGATGTTTTTTCTTTCACAAATTCCTGCTAATCTCGTAATTTTCCTGGGCCATGTAGGGAGTTGGGCCGTTGTCGTGTTTTTTTTTATTCCCTGTCTTTTTTATTGTCGACAATTCTTGATGTCTCGTAACTGGTATGGTGGTCGGTATGATCTCGACCCGGAAGTCAGACGGAAGATACGGAAGAAATTCCTCGTATAATTCAATCACATTTTCCTGGTCCTAAAAGAAGCTTCAGGCGGTGGAAAGAGCATAGAAAAATTTCGAGTGAAAAGTATCTGGTTTCTGTTTGACGTTTTGTCGGTGGGAAATTGACGATGAAGACGATAAGATGTCTTGGTAGATTGCGAGAATTTGATTCACTTGCCGCGTGGTTTTTTCCTCTCACAGAAGGAAAATTTGCTTCTCACAAAAGTGGAAGGGGGTGGCAAAAATTTGCGTTTCAAGAATGATTTAATATCGTTAAAAGAAGCGAAAGAAAGTTTTGCCCTCGCGTTCCCCCAAAGAAATGGGACTAATATGAGAGCGCCGAATAAGGAGATTAAACGAAAGAAAACGTTTCCGTAGCAAGGAAACGATAGGCCGGCTGCTGTTCTGATACCGCTAATCTAATTAAGATTTCCTCCGGACTTCCGCCGAACGACTAGGACTGGGACCGGTGAAGGTCTTGGCCCGAAATTTTTCGGAAATCGGCAAAATCTGTGGCATGGTAGAACGAAAAAAAAAACAACTAAAGAAGCAACCAACCGCCATCAACATCAGCTGCTGCATGCAGATTTTGCTCCGCTTTTGCGGATGGCGCTCGATGCTGAAATTAGAAAACATTTCTCATTAAAGCGCATCCCCCCGTCTTAAACTCCACCCCCATCTTCAAGTCCAGTCTTTGGACCGGTGAATTTTAGCGTGCTTAACTTTGTGTATATGAATGTGTGTGTGTGGGTGTGGGAAGAAAAAGTCAAAGATCAACCGCAGAAGGAGCCCAACCCAACTAAATTTTCAAAAAAGGAAGAAAAAACACCACACCAAGAAACATCTAAAAAGTCCAATCCGGGGTGATGCCGTTGGAGATCAAACGGAAAGATGCTTTCCGGGAAAATTAAAAGAAAGTTCTGCTTCTGGCCGTTCTTCGTTTGACCTGGTGGCAGCAGCCTGCAATTTTCTGATGTCTTTTTTCTGTAGGTAGATGAAACCTCTCCGGGCCAAAAGTTGATCACACGTCAGTTTCGTTCATGAGTTTTGATTTTTCACCATGGCTCTATCAATGAGCTTTGAATGAGGAAAAATCGCTTTGTTCTCATATTGGTTAGTCAAACTTTAGCTAAGATTGATTGTAGCTATCAATTTCGGGCAAAATAAAAACAAAATTACATTTTTTTACACGGTTTCAACACAATTTAACACAATTTTAAAACAGTTTTGATAAAATTCGGAATTAATTTAAATAAAATCTTGACACAACTTAGAAAATATTTTAACACAATTTCGACAATTCTTTTGCTATAGTTTTGGCAGCTGTTTTATCTGCGACTTTAATTTCATTTAATGTTGCCAATGTTTTTAAAAATTTCAAACTATTTTTAAAAATTGAAATGCAAATTGTGGCAAAATTTTGCCACAATTTGGACTTAATTTGAAGTTATATTTGACGCAATTTCACACATTTTGTACATGGTATTAAGACAATTATGACTCAATTTCTATACCATTTTTATACGATTTTTTCACACTTTATCATTCGGTCGACACAGTTTTGAATTTCAAACAAGGTGAACATAATTGAGGCACAATTTTTAAAACATTTTGACATAATTAGGACACAATATCAACATAACTGTTGCAGAACTTGTTTATATTAATAAGAAAATTACAATCTTGACATCCCTAACCAAAAATTTTAATTGTTAAATAATTTCTAGAAACGCTAAGGTCACTTCAATTACTTTTCCCGCCACAAGCAAGAGAAATGATTGTTTCAATAGTTAGTCTTGGTGAGCACTTGAACCAATAAACGTCGTATCAGACAACTTATCGCCTTTCACTTTAAGAAGCACGATTTTATTCCTAAGTGAAAGTACCACCAAGTCACACCTGAGCACAAGTTATCGTGCAAGTTTTTTAAATAAGTCAAAGATCCTGGGAAGTTAATTGGATCCATCGACGTCCCAGCAGCTGCTAGTTCGGTTTTGCTACAATAACTTTAACAGAGTTTGATATAGTTTGGAATCAGTTTGTAACGAAACAATTCGCGGGCATTTTTACGTTCCCGGGAATCGGGAAATCCGATTAACCATTTCCCGGTAATTCCCGAGATATTCACCCTCTGCTTCATACAAATCAAATATTTACATTCGGTATTTTTACACTATTTAGCCTAATTTAGTAATGTGAAACATTTTATACTATTTTTTACTTCTTTCATAATGTGTGTTGCTTTTGTACAACCTCTACCTAAGAAATTTAAACAAAAATACAATTATTTTTCAATATTTTGAATTTTGAGTTGTGTTGTTTAAAAAAAATAAATAAAAAATTGGTTTGAAATTAATTCTTTTTTAATGCATTAAAATAGTTTAAAACATGTTTTCAAATCTCGTAAATTTTTTCAGATAACTACCCATAAGTTTCAAATAGTGTCGTTTGTTCGTTACAGATTTATTGTTTTTGACTTTAAATAACGGGTTCTTAAACAAAAAAAACCTTTTTTTTAATTCAATATATTAACCATGTTTTAAAAACTATCAATGTCTAACTGTCATTTTGTATCCTGACCTTTATTAAATTTAGGTAGCATAAACTTTTGAAAATATAGCTCTATTTCTTGAATAAAGGAATTTGAGAGATTTTTCAACCGTTTCAATTTAGTCATTATTGTCAATTTTGTCAATTTTGTCAATTTTGTCAATTTTGTCTATTTTGTCAATTTTGTCAATTTAGTCAATTTTGTCAATTTTGTCAATTTTGTCAATTTTGTTAATTTTGTCGATTTTGTCAATTTTGTCTATTTTGTCAATTTTGTCAATTTTGTCAATTTTGTCAATTTTGTCAATTTGGTCAATTTTGTCAATTTTGTCAAATATGTCAATTTTGTCAATTTTGTCAATTTTGTCAATTTTGTCAATTTTGTCAATTTTGTCAATTTTGTCAATTTTGTCAATTTTGTCAATTTTGTCAATTTTGTCAATTTTGTCAATTTTCTCAATTTTGTCAATTTTGTCAATTTTGTCAATTTTGTCAATTTTGTCAATTTTCTCAATTTTGTCAATTTTGTCAATTTTCTCAATTTTGTCAATTTTGTCAATTTTGTCAATTTTGTCAATTTTGTCAATAAGTATCCGTCAAGCTTAACGATGCATGTTCCGTCTTCTCGGCTGAGGTAGCAGCTTTGAACATTGCCGTTGAATCTATACCGAACGATCAGTTGAAAGAATCAGTCATCTTCACTGATTCAGCAAGCGCCTTGAAAGCACTCGAAACTGGCCGATCAAAACATGCTTGGATAAAGACACTAGATTCGAAAAACCTCTCAAAAATCACCTTTATTTGGATCCCGGGACATAGCGGTATAACAGGTAACGAGGAAGCCGACAAATTAGCCGGCGCCGGATATAACAACAATTTTTGGAAAACAGACGTCCCTGGGGATGATCTTAAGAAATGGATTGACAACGTAGCAAAGCATTCATGGGAATCGTCATGGAATATGGAGAGGAGCCTATTTACAAGGAAGATCAAGGGAACTATTTCGAGATGGGAAGACCGTGACAGTCGAAGAGAGCAGCGAGTACTTTCGAGAATGCGTGTGGGTCATACCAGAGTCACCCACAGTCACTACACAGGAGCAGCAAACCAACAACCCATATGCGATATCTGCAACATTTACCTGACGGTCGAGCACATCCTTACAGACTGTCCTGCTTATGAAAATCAGCGTTCTGTGAGTCACCTACCAAACGGAATACGAAACATCCTGGCCAACGACAAGGAAACTGAAGAAAAATTACTAGAATTTTTAAGAGCAACAGACTTATTGAGTCAAATTTGATTTAAATTAGTATTGGTAATCTTGTAATGTTATTATCTTTCTCATTCAAAAGAGGCGAATGAATTCTAAATTTAAAGTCTCTATAAAAATAAACAAAACAAACAAACAAACAATTTTGTCAATTTTGTCAA
>NC_073693.1:339253709-339311660 GCF_029784155.1 Uranotaenia lowii
TGCCGAAACCCGGGATTGAACCGGGGACCTTTAGATCTTCAGTCTAACGCTCTCCCAACTGAGCTATTTCGGCAGTACATGAGTTATCGGCGCCCAGTAGCGACCAAGTTCTATCGACCTGTACTCATCCGGCTATTTTCAACCGACCGTACCTGCTGCTGCTGCTAAAAATAAACCGTCCATAGGTGGAGGGGAGCGAAGAGAGAAAAAAAAATAAACCGACCGACCGAACCGCAAACGATGCCTGCTGTTGTTGTTGGCAGAATCCCCCGGCAGAAAGTGTAAAACAAGCCGGTGCTCATAAAAAGCGATAACCAAGCGGCAACAGAACTCGACCCTAGGGAAGATTCTACCAACGGCAGCAACAATGCTGCCGTCTAGAAATAAACACCGATGACACTCTCGGCCGTCGATGATTTTTTGTTTGGCAAGTTGGCTGAAGGTAGAGGATCCGATTATTTGCATCTCTGTTTAGATTACTAATTTGAAACTGTTTAATTATTAGACTTCTTAATACAGAAATCAATCATAAACCAGATTTAACTTGAATCAATGTTGACATCATTATAAAAGCATCTACCTTGCATGTTGATGATAGCAGAATAATTAATCTCACTTTATTGTGTTGCTCAAATTTTCAATATTGATTTCAGTATGTTTTGTCAAATCCATTAAAATAATATGAAGTGATATTTTGTTTTAAGGTTTCATAAGAAATTTTGATACTTTTATCAATTTTATCATTTGATCAATTTTGTCATTTTTGTCATTTTTGTCATTTTTGTCATTTTTGTCATTTTTGTCATTTTTGTCATTTTTGTCATTTTTGTCATTTTTGTCATTTTTGTCATTTTTGTCATTTATGTCATATTTGTCATATTTGTCATTTTTGTCATTTTTGTCATTTTTGTCATTTTTGTCATATTTGTCATTTTTGTCATTTTTGTCATTTTTGTCATTTTTGCCATTTTTGTCATTTTTGTCATTTTTGTCATTTTTGTCATTTTTGTAATTTTTGTCATTTTTGTCATTTTTGTCATTTTTGTCATTTTTGTCATTTTTGTCATTTTTGTCATTTTTGTCATTTTTGTCATTTTTGTCATTTTTGTCATTTTTGTCATTTTTGTCATTTTTGTCATTTTTGTCATTTTTGTCATTTTTGTCATTTTTGTCATTTTTGTCATTTTTGTCATTTTTGCCATTTTGTCATTTTTGTCATTTCTGTCATTTTTGTCATTTTTGTCATTTTTGTCATTTTTGTCATTTTTGTCATTTTTGTCATTTTTGTCATTTTTGTCATTTTTGTCATTTTTGTCATTTTTGTCATTTTTGTCATTTTTGTCATTTTTGTCATTTTTGTCATTTTTGTCATTTTTGTCATTTTTGTCATTTTTGTCATTTTTATCATTTTTGGTCATTTTTGTCGTTTTTGTCATTTTTGCCATTTTTGTCATTTTTGTCATTTCTGTCATTTTGGTCATTGGGATGTGTTTTAATCTGTATTAAATTTTAGATTTTTTTTCTCAATTTTGGTGTGCCCTTGAATCCGAACCTGATTGAACCAAAACGTGTAACAAACAACGTGTCTGTCACCTTGTCTTTTGCTGCACATTTTCTCGGACTCTCGGAGTCTCGATCAACTCAGCTCAAGATTTGCAAAGGGTTCAGAAGTTGGTGGATGTGAGAAGGCTGTGGAAGTGATCTTCATCTGCCCAGCGACTCTACTGAACCGGATGTGATTGCAGCACTTCTTACTGCACAGCACAGAACAGTGTACCTTATGTCGACTTGACTTGTTACCGGTTGTGTGTGTCCCTCCTAGCAAGGGGCCCGGGGCCTGGATATTCGATTGATTTCTTCGTTGTGCATTGCAAAATGGATCCTGGAGACGATCAGAGAGCGGCAAAACACGGGCAAGGTAATTGCTGAAATCCACCAGTAAATACCACTTGTTATAGGGAGAATGAAAATAATGAGAAAAGGGAAAATCGAATTAGTCGGTTCTGGGATGCAAGGAAGAGGCGGGTGTTCGAGTTCGGAACTCTTGGCGGAGGTCGCTGGAAAGGTCGAATTTACGCAGAACCGAAGAGACAGTGAGAGATGAAACTTCAAGGGCAGTTTAGGGGCGGGAGTTTCGGTGCGATACCCAGCTGCTCGCGATTGCTAAGCCAGACCTTGACTCAGACGGCAACCATCGGACAAGTTAGACCGGCCATCGATCGATCAGACAGGGGTTTGAGATTGCTTATTTGTTAGGAGGCAAACAGGGAGTTGATTGCAATATTCCAATACCGCGCGGGTCCAAGCTCATTACCGTTCAAGGCCACGTGTACTTGTCGGTTGACCCCTTCGATCTTGACACGATCGAATATAGACAAATGGTTAGCAATAATGTCTTTTTCTACCTCTTTAGACGATCAACGTATTCCCAAAATATTCCCCCCGGAGGTCGTTTCAAATCCATCTTCATCGGCGATAAGATGATCTCATCCAATTTGTTTCCACTTGTTAACCGGCACCTTTTAATCGACAAAAAATCTGGTAGGTACATGCTTCCTCGATCGAGCCGGTTCCTGGATGTCTCGGCGCATCATCGAAGGTAAAGATACAGCAAATGACAAAACTTCTCCTACTAATCGCGTCAGCCACAGAACCGTCAGCTAATTCGACAGCTATCTATGTGTGTTGATTTGTCTCATCATCTATTACCAGACTGATGCGATGGCCTTTGACAGCCCGCCATGTTCGGGATAAATTTTACCCCGGGCGATCATCATCAGCCATACTAGATACAGAAGAAACAAAACCGAGAAAAAAAACTACACACAAATCGTGCCCTGACAATATTCTCCGATCGAACACCATGAACCTGAATTGAGGATCAAAATAAGGGGGAAAAAAGTTCTACAAAATAGACATAAAGTTGTTAAGGAAATCATCTAAGCCAGGGACTGCTCGTCGAAAGAGACGTTATAATCAATCAAAACTTTAACCTGTTTGTCATTGAATTCCTTCACCCGTCGCAGCCGCTGGCCGATTATTATCCGTCGACGAGAGTCGTGATGTGACCATCCCTGATAGAAATAACAACCAACAGATAAAAAAAAAATAGCCGCTAATGTTCTAAACATTCGACAAAAACTGTAACCTATGACATAAAATGACAAATTGTACGAGGAAATAAAATCTTTAGACGACGTAAGGCAAACCAATTAGCAACAGAGGTTTTTTTGAGGACCGTTGAAGTTCGCGAGCAGAATCGCTCACATCTAGGAATATTTGTTATAAGATCTTTATCCAAAATGAAACTTAGTAGTAGAGTGCGAATTTCCAGAAAAAAAACAATATTATACAAAACAAAAGATCCTTACTGTAGAAATTGCACCCATTTAGACTCCTGTGCAAACGGTTTCCAGGCAGTGGAATTTTCGCACTAACGCACACATAGACAATCGATGACAGTTTTTCAAATCACGAATTACTTTTGAAAACGGCATGAACCTTGTCGTTTTGAACGAAATTTACTGGGGAATGCAAACCAAAGAGTTCAATATTGAATGTTGACCGATCTGTATCTATATGAAATGAAACGAACAGAACTCAGAATGCATTATATTTTTCAGAAGAACAGATTTGAAAATTGATCAAGAAAATGACAAAGGAAATCGGCTAACGAATGCTGGAAAACTCTTTACTGAAAGCTGTTAGTTGTAATTAAATGGTAACAAGACGTAATGAAATGCGGATATCAAATATCCTAAATCTCATTCTGATTTTGGTTCTTTTTTCTTATACTCCCTTTTCAATTTTTATCTCATCATTGTTTATGCGAATGTGAAGGTTTTAGTGAGTGCGAGATTCGTAAAAGTCGTAAAACTTTGGACGAAATGAAATTTCAGTGAATAAAATGAAAATGTATCTTCTTGTGCATATTTTGAATCTAAGAGCAAATTCACTCGTGTTGGAAAAAAGTGGTAGAAATTTTGACACTTGTAGCACATTTTGAAAACTTTACCGTGTAAAAACGTTTTCAAGATCTGCGACCGTCAAATTTTTTTACAACACGTGTTCTATTTTCGCATGCTGTGATGCAAAACTAGCTCGATTTCTATCACGTACGGAGAAATAGAAACAGTGTTGTAAAAAAAATTCAACGCCCAAAGATCTTGAGAAAATTTCTGCATGGTAAAATTTTTGAAATGTGCTACAATTATCAAAATTTCTACCACTTTTTCCAAACACGAGTGTTGTAGTTGTTAGTAGGATTGGTCGATTTTACATCGATCTTTGTGAGATCGATTTTTTTTAACTCAAATTTCCGATTTTTCGGATCCATTTTTTAGCTTTGAAAAAATCGATCAAATCGGTTTATTTTCGATCCGATCTTTCGATCTATTGAAGTTTTTTTTTTTCCTTACTCCAGAGATTTTAAATATTCAGTTTCGTGCAGATATCGTTATTTACCATTATACTCTTGAGGAAACCTGAACTTTTATCAAATGTTCAAGTAATCACCAAGTTAACTAAGTTAAAAATTTTGAATTATTTTCATCAGTAAAATTGCAATATTAAGACTAATACCTATTTGATGCGCTTATAATTTGAACTTGAAAGTATATTGTATGGAGAAATACATATGGGAGAGTGGGGAATTATGGGCCACTTTTTTTCGTTGTTCCATAACTTCTTTATTATAAAAGATAAAATGAAAATAAAAAATGGCATGGTTTTCTACATTTTCAAGGTATCATAAGGTATTTTTTTGAAAATTTTAATAAGTTATTTTTCCCAAATTCTGACTGTTTGAAAAAAAGCAATATTTTTTGAATTTTGAAAAATGGTGGGGAATCGTGGGCCACCAAATCCAAATTGACCAAATAACATGCAAAGTTTATGAGTTGACCCAAAACTGTGATTTCCTAATTCATTTCGTTATTTTAAAGCAATTTCAGATGATGAAATAAAAAAGAGAGCTGTGTATGATCGCATAGATTCCAAAACCTGGCTCGCGGACGTTTTGGCAAAATTTCTTATATAGGATGGACAAAATATTTTTCATAACTCTTCATTTGGCATAAGAAAACTTTACAGATTAGAAAAACGTATTTTAAGTTCTGAATGTGTATAAAAACATAAAAATATAGGTGATTCAAGATGTGTGGCCCACGTTTCCCCACAAGCTACACACTTAGAAAAATCCACGTAGATTTACATGCAACTGCATGGGTAGAAAGGAATCGGCTATTTGCAAGTGATAATACTGCACGTTTCATGTAAATTCCCGATAGCATTTAATGCTGTTGTTTACTGTACATTTACATTATTTAGCACACCTCACGAATCTTATTGGACAGGGAGTGGTATCGCAAAATCAAAAAAAATCACCGTTTTTATGCAGGAAAAAATTTATTTCACGTTTAAATCACACTTGCTGATTGATTAACAACAACTGATCTTCGTTTCCGATTCCGCCGACGACGGCGGCTCGACGGCTGGTTCGATAAAACAGCAGAAAATTGTCGCACGGTTGGGACTTTGGGTTTTGGGGATTCAGCATCAATATTTCCTGTAAAGAACAGCAATTAGTATGAAATTATCAAGTCAATCACAGTTATTTTTTAAATTGATTTACCTTTAATCAGCAACCACGGTTTGATTGAAAAAAAAACTAACATCTTTTGCCGACGCAGCACGGGACGGGAAACGAACAGGAATGAAAACAAAACAAAACTGACAAACTGACACCGGCGCTGGAATAAGCGTGCTTTGACATGTAATTTTCATAGAAATGGTTGAGCTGCTATACTCTTTTTCGAAAATTGTCAAGCGACGATGCAGAAATGTAAAATCACTTGTATTGTAAGGTTACATTTTTTTATCTGTGATGATTTGCAAATTGGATGCGTTTGTGTGACTTATTGATGTTTCATCAAAAATTCCTTTTCCACGTGAAAGATCATGACAAAACTAAGATCATAAGCGTATGAGCATATTTTTGTTATGCACTTTAGGTTCCCCATCGATGAAATTAGCGGATGTTTTTTTAATTATGCAATTAAATTTTTCTAACTTTTTTTAGCTTGATGAATAAAAGAAGCATATGATGCGTATTTCAGTCAACAACATATAGGAATATATGCTCACGCAAAGCGACGACGATGACAGTTGGTTTGAGATTTTTATCTCAACACACATCTGAGATATTAAAAGTGACCCACGTTTCCCCATGGCCCACGATACCCCACTCTCCCCTATATTAATTATGTTTTGTATATGTCAAATACACTAAACTAGGGTTGCCATCCGTCTTGCATAAGCGGGACATATTCTGCTTTTTTGGAAAATGACCCGCCGTCTCGCTTTTTCCTCAAAATGGCTTGCAATTTTCAACTCCTGTCATTTTTTAAATTCCTTTTTTGTCCATTTATGATTTTTCAAAACAATAAATGTTCTTACTTCTTTTACTATCTTTTATTTATCAAGCTAAAAAAACTTAGAAAAATTTACTTACATAACTAAAAAAACACCCGCTAATCGATGGGGAAACTAAAGTGCATAACAAAAATATGCTCATACGCTTATGATCTTAGTTTTGTCATGATCTTTCACGTGGAAAGGAAATTTTTGATGAAACATCAATAAGTCACACAAACGCAACCAATTTGCAAATCATAGCTTGTGGGGAATCGTGGGCCACACATCTTGAATCACCTATATTTTTTTTGTTTTTATACACTTTCAGAACTTAAAATATGTTTCACCTATCTGCAAAGTTTTCTTATGCCAAATGAAGAGTTATGAAAAATATTTTGTCCATCCTATATAAGAAATTTTGCCAAAACGTTCGCGAGCCAGGTTTTGGAATCTATGTTGACCCAGTTTTGGGTCAACTCATAAACTTTGCATGTTATTTGGTCAATTTGGATTTGGTGACCCACGATTCCCCACCATTTTTCAAAATCCAAAAAATATTGCTTTTTTTCAAACAGTCAGAGTTTGGGGAAAATAACTCATTAAAAAATTTAAAAAAATACCTTATGATACCTTGAAAATGTAGAAAACCATACCATTTTTTATTTTCATTTTATCTTTTATAATAAAGAAGTTATAGAACAACGAAAAAAAGTGGCCCATGATTCCCCACTCTCCCATAATACTGTGTCCTAATTTTCCATCTTTTTTGCAATGCAAGTGCACAAAAAAAAACAAGTTAAAAAAATTGTGATGAACGGTGCAATTTTTCGGTTCAGTTCTACATTGCAAGATTTCCCAGCTTTGCATTCTGTTGGATGATTGATCCCATTACCGTTACACTAAATCAACCATGATAACATGCTTATGGCTGATTTGATGCGTATTTTCGTCGAATTTATCGTATACTAGCTGACCCGGTGTGCTTTGCTACACCTTTCAAAATCGAATGATATTTTCAGAATTTATTCAAATTTTTATTTTTTTGATGGCATTATTTTAAATTAAATAATAATATAATTCATAATCAACCGCTATAATATGAGAACTGCAGCTGGAGTTTCGAATTGCAACACAAAAATAACTTAAACTAATATTCTTGAATGTTAATCTATAAATTTGTGTTAAAGATCTGATAATTTCAATCTGTTTCTTTAAGCTTCGCCCTAAAAAGAAGGATCTCAAATTAATCGTACGCAAACAATCCAACTTATAAAATATAGTTGTTTTTGCTTGAAATGTTCTGGATTTATGCTAAAAAACTGATAAGAGAGCCCCTCCCCCGGTCCTCCCCTCCCCCGGTCCTCCCCTCCCACGGTCCTCCCCTCCCTCACCCCCTGCTGAATGAATCGTGATCTTTAATAATCATACCCATTTTTTTGGTTCCCAAAAATCTTCTTGTATCAAATATTGTTCCATTTAAGTTTTTAAGCTTTACAACAAAATTTATATGGAACCCCCTCCTTTCTTCTCCTCTCTACACTGTAAAGCGTAAGGGTCTATAACAATCGTAGAAACATATCTCGTAACCAAGTACCTTTCCATGCCATATTTGTTTCCATTTGCTGGCTTCGTTAACATAAATTGAGAACTTATTCTAACAAAATTGTATTGGGCTCACCTCCTTCCTCCTATGTACCTACTCACTGAAAGGAGGATGGTGTGCAGGTAATTATAGAATCATACCAACATGAGTTTTATTGAAATACCATCGAATGCCAAATTTGGTTTTATTTGCGTTGTTAATTCTTGAGTTATGCATACACTTGAAAGGAAGTACCATCCCCCCTTCCGTTCTCCCCATTGATGGAGGGGTGAGAACTTAATATTCATAAAAGTATTTTTTGTACTAAAATACTTTTTGATGCAATATTTTATTTCATTTGCTCTATCCATTCTCAAGTTATGCAAAAAAATGTATGGAAGCCCCCCTTTCTCCCTTGATATCTTTCCGCTGAAAAAAGGTGGGGCGTCAATTTTATAATAGAAACATTTCTCATATCTAAATAACCTCACATGCCAAATATGGTTAAATTTGCTCGATTAGCTCTCCAGTATACTGGAAATTGTAAGGGAGATTTCTTCTCCCCCTTTTCATCAACCTTTTTGAAGGAGTGAGGGATACCAAATATTCATAGAAGCATTTCTCGTACCCAAATATCGTTCCATGACAAATTTTGTTCCGTTTGCTGTTATAGTTCTTGAGTTATGCAATAAAAATTGTATGAAACTTCCCTCCCTCTTTCCCTTCTCCCCGCTGGAAGAAGGAAGGGGTCTCAAACTTTCAAACAATCATTAGAACATGTCACGTTCCCAAATATCCACCCATGCCAAATTTGATTCCATTTGCTTGATTAGTTTTTGAGTTATGTAAAAAATTAAAAAGAGGGCCCCTCCCTCTTTATATCTCCCTATTGGAAAGAGGAAGGTGTCTCAAATAATCATAGAAATATTTTTCGTACCCAAATTCCTTCCCATGCCAAATTTGGTTCCATTTGCTTTATTGGTTTTTGAGTTATGTAAAAGATTATGAAAAAGGCCCCTCCCCCTTTCAACTGGAAAGAGGGAGGGGTCTCAAATAATCATTGAAATATTTTTCGTATCAAATTACCTTCCCATGCCAAATTTGGTTTCAATATCTTGATTAGTGTTCAAGTTATATGAAAAATTTGTAAGGTAGCCCCCCTCCCCCTTTCCTATCACCACACTGAGAGGACGGAGGGGTACCTTATATTTATAAAAATATTCCCCGTTCCCAAATACCACCCCATGCCAAGTTTGATACCATTTGCTTGATTGGTTCTCGAGTTATGCAAAAAATAGTCTTTTGTTTGGGAGGCCCCTCCCTCCCTTCCTGTTAGGGGGAGGGGTCCCAAACCATAATAGGAACCTTCCCCGGCCTCCAATACCCCCACTTGCCAAGTTTCACGTAAATCGGTTCAGTAGTTTCTGAGTCTATAGGGAACAGACAGACAGACAGACAGACAGACAGACAGAAATTCATTTTTATATATATAGATATTTCTCCGTTTAAAAGATTTCCTCCACCAAATATTTAAGCTGCCCAGTAAATATGATTCACGAAACGTACTAAAATATCTAATTTCTTTTATCGTTTTAAATAATGAAAAAATATTGGAGTATTCAGTTCTCAACGAGATAATTGATCACCACGAGTTTCGTTAACCTGAGTTCGGCTCTGATCTCATCCCGTTCGTCCGGTCGATGATGAGGACTACGTCCATCCGTCGCGGATCGGTTCTTCCTATCAGTGTCGTTCCCAAGATCCTATTTCGCAATAGGGGACATGATGGAGGAATTATGTACGACAACGACAACGACAACGATGACGACGACGAGGTTACCGCGAGAGGGATCACTATTGGACATGGTCATCAAGTTCTCGGTTTGAACCACAGCACAGGTCCCGTCCATTTCGCTCTTCACGGGTAGTTGTTACCTTCTGTAAGCGGTGATCTACGCTACTTTTGGCCCATCGACGGAGGGGACACCAGAATCGCAATCTGAAGGCGAGGTCGACCAAACAAATTACCACGCAGTCAACGACACAATCCCCAGGCCAGGCCGAAAGATCGGCTCGCGGATGATGATGATGATGATGGCCCACCTCCACTCCCCCGTACATGGGATTTGGGCTAGTTATCTTATTAGATATTTTACAGTCTTTAGCCATATGTCAGTTATTTTCCATCACTTTATTCACTTTTAACTACCCATGTACGTCCATCTTGATTTTTTTACTGTTCGTGCTACTACTGTCTTTGTTTCAACTTTTGAACAGGGACCATCTGGGATAAGGGTTATTTTGGGAAAAGTCCCGCCCACACACATATGAGTCCAAGAAAGGGTTTTACCGCGCCCCAAATCGCGTTGCTTTTGTAAAGGTGTCATATGCGGCCCAGAGACGTATGTTCAGTTGATCATCATCACCAGGTAACTGAATTACACACATTTAAAACACGTACTTATAAACTTATTCTAGTTTTCACAAACGTCAAACACTTATTCTTAAATCTAGCTAGGACTTGTTCATTTTTAATTTCACTCGGTAAACTATTGAACATTTTCACACCACGGTAGAACAGAGAGTTTTGTGACGAAGCCAGGAGGAATGAGGCTGATCTTATTTCATTCGAAAAACGGGTTTCATAGCGATGCAGATCCGTGCCTCTTATTATCCATTGTTGGAGATATTCGGGAGCGATGCCTTTGGTTATTTTGAATATAAGGAGCATTGTGAGGAATGTGACACGTTGTCGAACAGATAGCCATTGTAATGTATCTAACATGATGCGGACAGGAGTTCTTTTATTACAGCGCAGAATCAATCTCATAACTTTATTTTGCAGTTTTTGCAGTCTGATCATTTGTTTTTCATTGGCGAAACATATAATTGATGGACAAAACTCAAAATGCGGTGATATCAAGGCTTTGTACAAGTATATCAAGCTCCATTGCGACAGGTCTTTTCGCAGGCGGCAGAGGATTCCATATTTTTGAGCGATTTTTTTAACGGTATAGTCGATGTGTTTACCAAAATTGATTTTGTTGTCTAATATAACACCCAGGTACTTTATTTCAGCAACCATTTCTAGGCGAGTGCCATCAATCTGGACATTGAACGAATCACAGTTGACATTTCTGTTGGACACAACCATACATTTAGTCTTTGACACATTTAACTTAAGTCTTTTGAAGTTCAACCACTTACTTAAACTTAAAAGATCACAGTTCAGTTTATATGTAGCAGCACTATCATCATCATCACAGTTTATAAATATCACAGTGTCATCAGCAAAAAGATTTATATCACAGTATTTGAGCATTCTCTTCAAGTCGTTAATGTATAAAATAAACAGAATCGGACCTAACACACTACCTTGAGGCACGCCCACTTTGGTTTCTTTGGCACTTGATATCACAGATCCGAATTTTGTTCTTTGGCATCGAGAACATAGATACGACTTAAACCATTGTAAAACAGGACCACATAGACCGTACTTTTCCAACGTTGCAATTAACTGCGATCGGGAAATGGTTTCGAATGCTCGTTTTAGATCCAAGAACACCGCGATAACTTTTTGTTTTGTATCTATCATCTGTTTCCATTTTACCAGAATTAGATTGAGCGCAGTTTCGCATGAATGGTTTTTCCTATAACCGCTTTGCTCCTTTATTAGTAGTTGGTTGACCGTTATATACGCAAGCAATTGCTCTTTTACAATCAGCTCAATAACTTTCTCATACAATGGCAACATGTTTATAGGGCGAAATTCATCTGCCTTACAGGTTCCAGGATTTTTTTCAATAGGAACCACAATTGACTCCTTCCATGAATTGGGAATCACACCCAGCTGCAATGATTCGTTTATGATCGCCAATAGACTTTTTCCAATCGCCCCAAAGGAATCCTTCAGAATCCTGGAAGTTATTTCGTCAGCCCCAGATGATGATCCCAAAGACCATACAACTTTTCTCAAATCTTCCAAGGTTATTTGAGAAAAGTGACTCATTTTCGATGTAGTGTAATTCCCTGCTAACTCGGAGGGTTCTGGTTCATTTTTTATACCGCTGCTAATTTCTTCGACACTGGCCACAAAGTAGTCATTGAACTTATTGGCAATTTCCGACTCACAAAGAATTTCTGTTTCGCCAAATGATATAGACCGGGAAGCAGAAGTGCTGGGCTTTATCATGCGTTTTAATATTTTCCAGAGGACTTTGGTATTATTTTTATTCTCATCGATTTGGCGTTGTACGAAGTTACGTTTTTTCGTTCTCAAACCACCAGAATACTTATTTCTCAATGCTTTATATTTCATCCAAGTATATTCAGAATTGAAAGCTAGAAACCGTTTGTATGCCTGATCTCTTCGCCGCTTCATTTCAACTAATTCCACATCAAACCATTTTGACGACTCTTTCAATTTCACCTGTTTGACAAACACAAGCTTATTCAAACATTCTTTCAATGAATTCACAAGACAGTCAGCTTTTTGGTGGACGTCATTTAAGTCATTGATTTCACTCATTTTCTGGTTAAATAGATTCAACAAGTTTTTTCGGCTATAGTTTTTCCAGCACTTAATCTTGACAAATTGTTCTTCGACTTCATCTTCCAACATTGTTAAACACAAAGTTTCATGGTCAGAAATTTTAAAATCATGGACGGCACTGACAGCAATATCACAGTTGGAGAATATTAAGTCTATTTGTGTTTGACTAGTACGTGTAATGCGTGTAAATTGTTCAACTTTTTGATCAAGAGCAAACGAATCTGTTATCAGTTTCAAGTTGTGAGAGTCCCTTGAATCTTTCCAATTTATGTTGAAATCTCCTGCAACTACGTTGTTTTTTGTGGAGTCAACAAAGTCTTCGAGCCACTTTTCTTCTAGAACTTGAAGGAACGCAGAATCACTATCATTTGGAGAATGATATAAGACTCCATAACGACCAGGCTTGATTCCACTGAATATTTCGATTCCAAGAAACCAATTTCGTGATTCTTGGCAGTTTTGGAGCACTTTAAATTTGATACTAGAGTGGATAAGCATCATAACACCACCAGTATGCCTTGAATCCGAAAAGCAGCTAACTGTTCGGAATTGAGGGATCCGGAAATGGTCATCTCCTGTACTCTTCGTCACATGCGTCTCTGTTAGCATAACAAGTTTCGGTTTCAAAAAGTACACCATTAGGCTTATTTCGTCGAAATTTTTTGACAACCCGCCACAGTTCAAAAATAGCACCGAGGATTTTGATTGCTAAAGAGAGTAATCAATGGTTTGTCGTTTTCTTTCAACCAGTCTCTTATATACCGGACATTCATTGCTGGATGCAAAATGATTCGTATCAAGTTTCGTTTTCCGTTCTGTGTTCATTCGCAAACAGTTTGCACATCGACTAGTCTCCGACTGACAATCAGAATTAGCGTGAGAGCCCGCACATTTGATACAAGTTTCACTACTCTTACAATCCGCGCTTTTGTGACCATATCCACAACATTTATAACAGCGCATAACATTGATGCTCTCGAAAACCCTGCATCGCTCCCATCCAACATTGACACGACCCATTTCCAACATCATATCGTGTGATACCAAATCAACTTCAACGATAACTGTGTATGAAGTGTACTCCTTATATTTGTTTTCATAAAATGCTACCAATTTTAATTCTTCAATTTTCAGGTCATCATTTTGATCAGACAAACTGCTTTTTAATTCTTCTGCCTCTATTTTTTCCGATAAACCAACTATTTTCAACCGCGGTTTCATTGGTTTCGATAATGCCACATCATAATTATCGCCCATACTCGATTTCACGATCGACACAACCGAATCCAAATTGTTTGGATCATTTATTCCAATAATCACTGTGCCATTATTTCCTTCCTTTACCGTTTGAACTTTGATAGAAGAACGGTCAACTTTTTCTTTCAAGGCTTGTTTAGTAACCCTTGAAGTTTGTTCAATTTGCTTCGGTTTAACAATAACGACTTGCTCTTTTCTTTTAGTTGGGGTCTTATTAACTGCCTTTCGTTTTAAAACCTCCGAATACGAAGGGACATTCGTCACGTGGTATACTCCTAACGTTTCGTCACATTCCTCTGTTGCTTCCCGGTCTAATCGCGATCTTTTTCG
This sequence comes from Uranotaenia lowii, assembly GCF_029784155.1. Taxonomy (NCBI): domain Eukaryota; kingdom Metazoa; phylum Arthropoda; class Insecta; order Diptera; family Culicidae; genus Uranotaenia; species Uranotaenia lowii. Next base: position 339,267,845 of record NC_073693.1, read on the forward strand.
CGACCTCAAATTGCTACTTGGACCAGATGGGGTACTTAAATTTCTGTTTAGTTGAACTGATTTATTTCTATCAATTATTTTTAAAGCTTCCTTTGCTATTTGGTTTTTCCCATCATTCATCACTCTTTCAACGTTGCCTTCAATTTCATTCACTTTTGTCATTATTTCTTGTTTCCACCCATTCATGTTTTCACTAAGTTTTTGGAATTCTTCTTTCCAAGTTTCCATCAAACTTTTGAATCCCGTAATATAGCCACTACATTTAGCGCACAAATATTTTAACCCTTCATTACATTCCAGGGCATCGTAACCGATTTCATTTAGATCTTCACAGCACGCTAAGTGGGCAATCACACCACACGTCCCATAACATATCACTTTTCTGCTGTCCCTTTTGATTGCTTTGCAACAGTAGGTACACAAGCAGGTCAACGACATCCTGACTGTGCTTGTTGGCCCGCAGGCCGCGCGTACACTATACACGTTGTGATGCTTAGTATTGTTTCACTTCACTTGAGCCAAAAGTAATGAAATTTTACATCAAGTTTTGGCAATCTTCCCGCTCGATATTTGTGAGAAACTTTGCACCAATTTAAAGGTAATTTTCCACAGATCATATGAGTAAAATTTATTTTCTTTTTTAACTCGTATTTCACATAGAAAACTTATGTTTAAAACTTAGCTTAGTGAATGCAGTTGACTTCAATCGACGCTCGCGACATGATGATGAAATGGAAATTCTACCCGTGAAGATTCATCTTGTGCGCTTGTCCTGTTCGTCGTCAACTGCGAGGCGTCGTCGTCGTTGTTGTCATCAACTGACTGGAAGACGATTGCGGGAAGACGTGAGACCTTCGAAGGCCAGGTTCAGCAATAAGGTTTGGAACCCGCGATCCGGACATCATCATAATGTCCCAGAGCGTGGCGAATGATTACTGCTCAGGGAGTTAATGTTCTGCTTGTAAACCTGATTGGCGATTCCGTTTCGGATTTGTTCAGTTGACAGTGACTGTTTTCTTATAATTTTATGTTCTGCCATTGTTGTTGCTGTGGGGAGCTGTGAAAAATGGTTTCGAGTTCGCTCGATTATGATTTTTTCCCAGCAATTATACGAGCCCCTTGTGGAATTCTTGTCATACCTATTGTAGCAGGAATGGGCAGTACAAAGTGATGAAGTTATGGTTGATTGTGGGGACTTGGCTCGGGGAAAAATATTGTATTTTCATCAACACAACAGAGTTCAGGATAAAAATTAAGTTGTGAAATTTAGATAATTTAAACTTTTAACAAAGGAATAAAAAGTTTAAAAATTACTTGCAATTCATTGACTATTAATGTACATGTCTCTTTCGATTTTGGTAACACGCCCGAGCACTTTGGGTTGCCAAATCGAACAAATCTGTGCGCACTATCCAGTTTTATTCTGTAGCTCCAGTTATAGTGTGAATTTAAAAAAAAAAATTCTTGATCAAATGAGTCGGTGAGCCGAATGAGAATTGAGGCATTTTATATAAGTTTTTAGCTGTTTTGCTGTTCTTTCAAAATGCTAATTTACTGCATTGGTAATTAAAAACTTTCTGATAAATCAAAGCTTTTCGCAATTTGACATATCAAAACACATGGCTTTCCTTCCACTTCGGGAATTTAAAATAGGAATTTTTTTTCCACGGAAAAACCCAACCTCAAATATCTCGGAAAATAAAAAAAAACCTTTTTTTGCTTTTTTCCCTTTCTTACAGAAAGTTGTAGCTATCGGTCGATTTGGGAGACCATTATTTATGGATCATACCTTTACAGGTACCTATCGAAACAGCTCGACGAGTTCTGACGAGGTCTGTGTATTTGTGTGTACTTTAGTGTGAATTTTGTACCCTCTATTCTTGACGTTTTTGTGAAACAGGGTTACTCAATTGAAATGATTTTTATCTTAAAAAAAGGGATTTTTTATTCTTCAGAATCTATAAAATAACGAAAAAAACAAATTTGTTTAAAATTTCCTTTTTTATAGAACATATCTTAGAAAAGATCAAACCAAAAAACGTATCCATTCAGCTTTCTAGCAACATCCAGCAATCACTAATCAAGATGATCGTAAATAAGAGGTCAAATTATACATGGCGTCATAGACACGAAAAGAGAAATTAACAGCCTTCACTCCCACTCGGATAAGCTGACATCATGAATGAAAACTGTGGGGGGACAAAGCTTTTTTCATAAGTCATTCCAAGTTATTTAAATTTTGTACAAAATGACAAAAATGACAAAAATGACGAAAATGACAAAAATGACAAAATTGACAATATTGACAAAAATGACATAAATGACAAAAATGGCATAAATGACATAAATGACAAAAATGACATAAATGACAAAAATGAAAAAAATGACAAAAATGACAAAAATGACAAAAATGACAAAAATGACAAAAATGACAAAAATGACAAAAATGACAAAAATGACAAAAATGACAAAAATGACAAAAATGACAAAAATGACAAAAATGACAAAAATGACAAAAATGACAAAAATGACAAAAATGACAAAAATGACAAAAATGACAAAAATGACAAAAATGACAAAAATGACAAAAATGACAAAAATGACAAAAATGACAAAAATGACAAAAATGACAAAAATGACAAAAATGACAAAAATGACAAAAATGACAAAAATGACAAAAATGACAAAAATGACAAAAATGACAAAAATTACAAAAATGTCATAAATGACAAAAATGACAAAAATGACAAAAATGACAAAAATGACAAAAATGACAAAAATGACAAAAATGACAAAAATGACAAAAATGACAAAAATGACAAAAATGACAAAAATGACAAAAGTGACAAAATTGACAAAAATGACAAAAATGACAAAAATTACAAAAATGACAAAAATGACAAAAATGACACAAATGACAAAAATGACATAAATGACATAAATGACATAAATGACATAAATGACAAAAATGACAAAAATGACAAAAATGAAAAAAATGACAAAAATGACAAAAATAACAAAAATGACAAAAATGACAAAAATGACAAAAATGACAAAAATGACAAAAATGACAAAAATGACAAAAATGACAAAAATGACAAAAATGACAAAAATGACAAAAATGACAAAAATGACAAAAATGACAAAAATGACAAAAATGACAAAAATGACAAAAATGACAAAAATGACAAAAATGACAAAAATGACAAAAATGACAAAAATGACAAAAATGACAAAAATGACAAAAATGACAAAAATGACAAAAATGACAAAAATGACAAAAATGACAAAAATGACAAAAATGACAAAAATGACAAAAATGACAAAAATGTCATAAATGTCATAAATGACAAAAATGACAAAAATGACAAAAATGACAAAAATGACAAAAATGACAAAAATGACAAAAATGACAAAAATGACAAAAATGACAAAAATGACAAAAATGACAAAAATGACAAAAGTGACAAAATTGACAAAATTGACAAAAATTACAAAAATGACAAAAATTACAAAAATGACAAAAATGACAAAAATGACACAAATGACAAAAATGACAAAAATTACAAAAGTGACAAAAATGACAAATACAGACCCCGTTCGTTTTTGGCAACCTTCGATTTTGGCAACATTCGATTTTGGCAACATCCGATTTTGGCATATGTGCCAAAATCTAACGGTTTTTAGAAGCGACATTACCTTATAGTTTCATCTATAACAGGACCAACATAATTTGTACAAACACCAAAAAAAACGTATTTACGTTCAGAAATGGTGATAGAATACAACAACAAAAACAAAAGTTTTTAAAAAATTTATAAAGTACTCAAAAAAATTACAAAAATATGTACAATTAAAAAAAATCAAAAACTAATACAACCAAAAGACTAAAAATGACAAAATCAACTAAAAAATGATGAAGAATGACAAAAACAGCAAAAATGACAAAAAAAAACTAAGATTATGAACAAAACAAAAATAGTGCAAAATGCATCAAAAACATGAGAAAAAAAACTTTAAAATTTCTAAAAATGGTCGGAAGTTGACTTAAAATAACGTTAATGATAATAAAAAGAGTTATTTTGTTAAAATAAGAGAACAAAATTTCAGAATAAAAACCGTTTGATTTTGGCAACATTCGATTTTGGCAACACAAAATGTTCGGGCATGTTGCCAAAAAACGAACGGGGTCTGTATGACCGAAATGATTAAATTGAGAAAAATGAAAAAAATGACAAAAATGACAAAAATTACAAAAATTACAAAAATGACAAAAATGACAAAAAAGGCAAAAATGAAAAAAAAATGACAAAAACGAAAAAAATTACAAAAATGAAAAAAAATTCAAAGTTTCAAAATAACTTCTTCTTTCATCAAAATTGGCACTTTGGGCGCGAATAGCTTCTCTGCAAAATTTCAGCGTCTTTCCATTTTATTGACTTTTCTATATTTTATCAAAAAAAGGAACTTTGAATTGTATGATTCTATAAAAGTCACATTTCTTCCCTTGCAAAATTTATGATCAAACTTACTTATGGTTTAAAGAAAAGATGACGAATTTCAGCATAGCTTTTTGAGAAAAGCGACCAACAATAACGAATTTTGCGGACTTCGCGTCTCCAACTTCAAATTAATGATGCAGAGATCACAACTCGATGCCATAATATACTGACATGTCAAAGGCTTTTGAATCAGTCATTTCTCAGCTTGTCAAACAGCTGATTTCTCACTGTATACAAATTTTTGGCAACTTCTGGTCCGCTAAATAACAACAACCATCATAAGCATGTTCAGTGGCCACGCAGTATCTAAATGTGTTTCACGCCAAAATCAAATGCCAGATGAGTTCCTATAGATTCATCGCATTTGAAACTAATGAAAAATGTAAAATTTCTACTGAAAACGAAAATCTAATTTCTAGAGTTATTTTTGATTACGTCGTATGAACCAATGTAAACAAAATTGAGTTAATGGCTACAAACGATTCACAAACATGTATTCTATGTTGGGTAAAAAGTTGGTTTCATTCCATTAATGAATAAATTTTATAGATTGATTTGAATTTAGGACGTATGATGACTTTCTCATTTTCAAGTGCATTTTGGTTTTTTCGACTTTTTGCACTGCACTGCATTGGCGTGCAAAACAAAGGTCGCAAAATAACTGTTCGGCGGGTTGGTTTTTGCGACATAATGCATTTTCTCCAAAAATGCTTCGGCGAGTCTTGTTAAGTTTATAAATTTTAACAGAAACTGTTGAAATTGTTGAGATAAGAGTGATTGGAGCATCACATTAATACAAACTTTTTCAATTTGCCGTGAGGTAAGTTTGATAGCATATATTTTATGAATGGACTGATTTTCAGTTTCATAATGTTTCCTCCCCAGTGACTGCTACAAAAACTAAAAGCGTTTTGTAGAAACCGGAGATTCAGTAGAGTGTATATCATCCGTAAGAATCCAGACAAATCAGCTTGGATTCAAACGTAAGTCCGCTTTTATTATGCTCTATTTTGAGGTTCTTGGTCCAAAGAGAAATCCTCCAAAACACATGCTAAAAACTGCACCATTCTTCAGATGCTCAGCCAATTTAAGATTAACAATAGTACTTGAAGCTATTAGTAAGAGTTAGCGAAGTTTGAGACAGTATAAATTAAGTTTTGAGATAAAATTTTCCAGTATGCAAAACGACGTTTGAGCCAATCACACAATGCCAAAGGTCGTAAGTGCATGTTGACTCGAAAGACTAAATTTATGCCTGAATCGAGTGCACTAGCTTAATTCTCATCTATTTCCGCTTCGCATACGGCTTTTTAAAGACAACTCTGAGTGATATTCAAAATTGTAGAATAAAAAACGGACTACAAAACTTCAACAGTGATTTTCTGGAAACATGTCAGGTGGCTTATACGACCTAATCAAAACAAACTCTAGATTTGAACAAAAAAAAGATTTTTGTTTCGAAGAATCATTGAACAAATCTAATCTTCACAGTTCAAAATATAAATAAACTGCGATGTTATGATTTTTGAAAACAAAAAACATCAACAAAACGAATCAACGTCTGTCTCAAGCCTCGTCCACACTCGGCAACAAGAACTGCGATTTCGGTTGCTTGTTTATGTTTACATTTTGGTACCTGAAAGTCTCCCATATACCGTATTTGTTTTCTCCCCTCGATCAGTGTTCCACCGTACCCGACAAAAACAAACACAAATCGTCGCCAGTGTATTGCTACCTCACTCACTCACACGCTCTCTCGCAACACAGACAAAATTTCCGGGGCGCTACCGTCCAATGGCAGTGCAACACCAGTGCAACACCGTCCGAATAAACAAACAGTTTGACAGCACCTAGTGGTGCACCAGTGCAACACTCGGCATAAACAAATACGGTAATACTTGTCGGGAGACTTGAGACCAGAGTGCCTCCAGCTACGGGTGGATGTATATTGAGGAAAAGTAGGCAAGGGGTACCAAAAGTTTCTCATTGGTGGGGGGTGGAGACGGAGCGCTTTTTGACAGCCAATTGTTCGCCTACCATGCCTACGATTACGATTGCCTATCACAAGATGGACGATTCCGTGTATTGGTTTAATAATACATCCGCCCTGCTTGAGACATGCATCTCTACACTCAGAAAAATACTATTATGTTTACCATAAGATCCTCTTATGAAGTGGCGCCATAAGAAAAATCTATGAAATTCATAAGATTGTCTTATGAAGCGAATGAATTCTTCAGATGAACACCTGCTTCAATGAGAGGTTGTTGCTTTTCATAAGAGGGTCTTATGGAAACCAAAATTTCACGTTTGATGAGAAAATATCAAAAAAAATGAAAAACGTTCAGTTTATTCTCTGGGTAATTTGTTAACAATTACTTCATGATCACCATAAGCTGCACATCAACGCCTGGTTCCAACAGTCGTTCTGCCGCACCCGGTCCATTGAAGTTATCTTTTTTGCCGGTCAACATGCTGAAAAGTAAACAAAAAAATGTGTTTCAGTTAACATTTAATTTGAACGTTCACAAAAAAAATAAACTTACCTATTATAATAACAAAATCACGTTCAACTTTGATAAAAACCAATAGCTCCACAACTGATTAGTGCTTGGTATAACGATGAAAAAATGACTGATGGAATGAATGTGTTCATTATTTTTTCACAATTCCGCTTCTTATATTTTCCATAAGAACTTCGTATGCAAATTGAAAGAATTTCATAAGACCTTATGAAAAATTATTTTGGACGCAAAAAAGCGGTTCATAAGATATGTCTTATGAAATTTATAATTAGATTTCCTCTGAGTGTACGGCTAGTTCAAAATGCAAACATAAACAAGTCTCAGCAACAGCAAAATTGCTGAGTGTGGACTAGGATTCAGGAAATACCTTATTAGTCTTCAGTGTATACTTTCGTCCCTGACAGAAAGATTCCAATTCGTGGATATAGGGAATACGAGATATATAGTGGTAAGAATAAGGTTTAGAAATTGCTTCGGTGGCATTTACTTAAAGGAAAAGCTCAAAGCATTTGCTTAGTTTGGTATGAATAAACATTTGCTTAGCGGATGTGTACTAAAACATTAGAACATAGCTTTTGCTTTGAAAAATAGAGCTATCCAACAAGCAGAATCTGTAGTTTTCTTAAGCCTAAATTAAAATAAAACGATCAGATAATTGAAAATTACGGCGTTTCTTCGAACTGTCGATTATTTGAACAAAAAACTTTCCCATACCGGGAATCGAACCCGGGCCTTCTGGGTGAAAGCCAGATATCCTAGCCACTAGACCATATGGGAAGACACGTTAGTTCTAAACACCAACAATTAAAAGATTTAAATTTATCGTTGTAAAATAATTACCTCAATAAAAAAAGAAATTACTTTATTGAAGTAAAATTGAACTTCATGCAAAATGCATTGAATCTCCCAGAACCGTTCCTAAATTTAGATTTCGACTTCTCTCGATAAAGTCTCCCAAGAATACCTAGTAATTTTCCCAGCCCTGTCAATTGGTTCGCTCGAATCCGGACAACACGTTCGATATTTCATAGAAAATTGCTTTGACATGCAGATTCCTCGGACGGAACAAACCGAAACTCGAACTGGACCGAACAGATATCAGGATTTATTGGCCCGGCAAAGACATTGACAAGGAGAGAGTGCTACCTACTTCTCTATAGACACACAAGCATAAGTAACAGTGGGAAACGTCCGTCCATCCGCGTGTTCTGGACTTCTGGACACGTGTTCCCATTCTTCGGCCGGCCGGACCCAAAACAAGGACAACCCTCGAGTGGTCAAGGGATTTTCTCCTTTCTCCTTACCTTTTACCGAAGTACAATTTCATTTGCGAAAGGGGAAAACAAATGCAAAACTCGCTCCGATTGATTTACGACCACTTGATATTCAATCTTTAGCTAATTTTGTTGCCGAGATAGATTTCCCTCTCCTCTTGTTATTCTTGTTAAGAACTTTTGTTCCTTCAGAGAAGGATAAAATTCGAGGAAAGTCAATTTTCATCGACATTTTCTGCAAGGATAAAAGGGGACGCAAATTTGCGTTTTCTTAACCAGTTTCTTTTTTGTTGTTTCGTGGATTGATTGCAACCCTCGATTTCCGAGTTGAATAATTGAGGTCAACAAAGTGTTGGAGTTATTTATTGCCTGGGACTTGATACTTTCTGTAGCTTTCCGGTGGGTACTTAGCAGCTCTGCACCTGATAAAAGTCCTAAAGAGATTCTAAACAGTAAAGAAAAATACCTAAAAACAGCTTATCAAAACAGACTCAAGATGATTTTGCAAATTTTCTTGTTTATTGTGAAATTCCGGTTTTACACTCATAAGGGAATCCCTGGTGCCTACAATTCCGAACAATAAAGACTACCGAAAACTTATCGCTGTCACCAGTCGAAAACCGACACCAAAACCACGAGACTGACTGAACCTGAAAGCAGCGTCAGTTCAATGAGTGAGTGCGCGAGAGAAGGAGAGGAAAGAGATATAAACGTCTTCCGATTCGGCGAGGGGTGTTCGGATGTTAATGTCAATGTCCAAACTGAAGCTTTTATATTGTAATAAATCGACTCCTCACATTCCCCTTCTTCCCTATAAAAAACTTAATAAATGTTGTCCCTCTTAGCATTTAAAATAAAAAGCAATGATTATTCTCTTTGCCTATGAGGTACGATATTGGCATGTTTTCAACTGTTGTGGAGGAAAAAAAAGCACGCAGGCATTTACATAGTTTGAGTTTAATCTTTGTAAAAACTCAAAATTGAGTAATAGTTTATTTTTAAATGAATTCATTTGTTCCACTGTGCACTGTCTTGGTTTATTTATAACGGACAAAGGCCTTTATTCTTTTATCGTGAACAAATGTCAAAATGCGCGACCAAAACCGTCAATGAGATAAAGAAAAGGTAAAGCAGAATTGTTTTGCATATGTGGTACAAGCAGCAAAAACATACAGTTATTTTACTTTTGTGTTGTCATAAATCAATAGGTGCATGTGAAACAATACCTCCAAGTAGATTGAAATATATCTAAATGTTTTCTACTATAATAAACTAAATAAATTTTATCTTAATTTTTAATCTGCTTGCCGATAGGATGCCTAAAGAATTTAGCGAATGTACGTCACCTGTTTCGCGGTTACTTGTTTAACCTTGACTCTGCAAAACGTAAATATTTAGAAGTCAACAAAATCAAATTTTGCTCATCTCGCTTCTAGTGCAAGACAAAGTTTTTGCTCACCGAAACAGTATTCCAGCCAAGTGCATTTAAAACTCCTCTACAATACTGCCGAAAAGCTTCTTAAGTGAACCAAAGGTGGTGTTGACGGAATAATTTTCTCCTACTCGTTCACGGAAAACACTCCTTCGGAACGTTGCTGATTGACCATTGTACTGGACGACACGGCTAACTATCGAGGCGAGCTGGCGGAGTCAATTCGGAAAAAGACAAGGCGCTGTATCAGTTGTTTTGATTGTGTCTCCCCAGCTACCGTCCCTTACTAACAAGAGATAGAAGGTAGGCACCCAACCAAGATATAACTGGACAAGCACATCGAGCGTCGTTTTCTGGTGTACAGTGTACGAGTACAAATCAACTCGGACAACATCTCAAAGTACACCAAATTTACTCAACACTACTCATCCAAGGATCCACCATCAGGCTGAATGGTACACCAGCAACGTTTTGGGGCATTGTTAAGTCGAAATCCGACATGCTAGCTACATGAAAATTTTGAAATGCCCTTCGACTTAACACTGTCTCTAGAGTTGACTATTTTAGCTAATTACCTACCGCTTAATTCCAGGAGTACTCGTTGAGAATTAAAAAAAAAACTTCACTTTATGGATGTATTCGAAACAAAAAGGATTTCTTGTTGCTGACGTGAGTCGCATTATGCATGTCGCACCTTACCTGTTATGGTTCAATATGAAACATCCATTTACAGAATTCGATATTTCCTGGATGGTGCAATGCTTGCTTATGGAGTAGTGAGGTAGAACACAATACCAACTGATCAACTGATATTGCTAATTTCGTAACATGTTAAAATGCTCTCACCTTAGTTATGGTAGCTAGTAATGGGGGTTTGAATCGCTATACTCTACATCGTTAGATGAGTAAAAATGTAAAATCTCTCAGTACCTCAATATAATTATTATCAACTTTGTCAGGAAACTCATAGCACTTGATGTTTCTGACTAATTGCTAAATCGCCGACTAGTTAGTCGTTGCATAACTGGACTTGTTTCTGTTTTTTTTGCAACACTTGGGATATGACACCGCTCCCAATCATCGACTAAAATGAAGTTACTGTTACTTATAGGTTTTGTTTTTAAGTACCCGATACTAAAATAAAATATTAATAGTTTTCAGTTGAGTCGTCACGGCAACAGTTTAGGGTTGATATAACAATACTGAAAAAAGGACTACTTTCAAAAGCCTTGATTTTCTTGTTGACCATTTAAGAATCTCGTGTCTCGTGTTTCACTAGAAGAACAAATGGATAATCTCGGTTTTATCGTAATGTAAATTGTAATCAACAAGAACATGTTGGGTACCACTTTCCAATGTCTATTAAAACTGATTTAAATGTACTGTTTTCCGTATTGTAGCCATCGTTAACTATGGTAAGCTGCCAAAAAATGCCACACACGCAATCACGTTAACTGACGACTTAAGTTTAAAATGATCTGTAGGCCTTAGATACTACCTAATAACATTTAGACTGGAATAAACTTCAAATCCTTACTTACGGACTAAAATCAATCAAAAATCACTAGCTATAGAAATATAGATTTTTCATCTCAATTGGTGAGTTTCACCGAAACTTGACTTTTAGCAATTAACTGGCTATTTCTGCCTCGATCTAAATTTGCATTCTCAACTGATTTTTCTGATGCTCGGGGTTGGACACTAGCGTTTGTACTCCGACTGGGCGTGAAATTCTTAACTAGCGGTTTACCTGACTTCACTGGCGTTGCAGCCTAAACTGGGCTTAAAGTCCTCGACTCGCGTCTCCCTTTGAACTGGGCTTATAGTCATCAACTGGCTTTTCCACTAGACTGGACTGAAAATCCTCAACTGGCGTTTCGCCTGAACTGGACTGAAGGTTCTCCACTGGCGTTTTCCTCCTTTCCTGGACTAAAAGCCTTGGACTGACGTTTCGGTTGAAACTTGACTAAAGGTCCTCAACTGGCTTTTTCGCCTGAACTAGACTGTAAGTCCTCGACTGGCGTTTCCGCCTTGACTGGACTGGAGGTCCTAAACTGGCGATTCCGCCTGAACTGGACTAAAAGTCCTCGACTGGCGTTTCCGCCTGAACTGGACTGAAAGTCCTCAACTGGCGTTTCCGCCTTGACTGGACTGAAAGTCCTAAACTGGCGTTTCCGCCTAACTGGACTGAAAGTCCTAAACTGGCGTTTCCGCCTAACTGGACTGAAAGTCCTAAACTGGCGTTTCCGCCTAACTGGACTGAAAGTCCTAAACTGGCGTTTCCGCCTGAACTGGTCAAAAGACCTCGACTGGCGTTTCCGCCTTGACTGGACTGAAAGTCCTAAACTGGCGTTTCCGCCTAACTGGACTTAAAGTCCTCGACTGGCGTTTCCGCCTAACTGGACTGAAAGTCCTCGACTGGCGTTTCCGCCTAACTGGACTGAAAGTCCTCGACTGGCGTTTCCGCCTAACTGGACTGAAAGTCCTCGACTGGCGTTTCCGCCTAACTGGACTAAAAGTCCTAAACTGGCGTTTCCGCCTGAACTGGTCAAAAGACCTCGACTGGCGTTTCCGCCTTGACTGGACTGAAAGTCATAAACTGGCGTTTCCGCCTAACTGGACTAAAAGTCCTAAACTGGCGTTTCCGCCTGAACTGGACTGAAAGTCCTAAACTGGCGTTTCCGCCTAACTGGACTGAAAGTCCTAAACTGGCGTTTCCGCCTAACTGGACTGAAAGTCCTCGACTGGCGTTTCCGCCTAACTGGACTAAAAGTCCTAAACTGGCGTTTCCGCCTGAACTGGTCAAAAGACCTCGACTGGCGTTTCCGCCTTGACTGGACTGAAAGTCCTAAACTGGCGTTTCCGCCTAACTGGACTGAAAGTCCTCGACTGGCGTTTCCGCCCAGAAAATACTCACCACCGAAAAGTGTAATGTCAACCCTTGGTCTTCAACTCGTATTTCAAAACGTTGGCGGCCATCGCCTGGTACATCGCCAACAGTTTTCAATCTTCAAATATTTGATTAAGTTTGAGTTTGCTAAACAGGATCTCACCAACTGAACAGAATATGCAGAGATGCAGGAATTTCACTCCAAAACGCTTCTTCAAAAAGGTCGCCATTCTCTTTTATTTTTTTCGTAGCAACCAGGGATTCCCTCAAGCAACAGGCAACTTTCAACTTTTCCTTCTGTTGCACTAAATTTGGAGTGTCCTGTCACGGTCGCCACTGTGAAATTCCGGTTTTACACTCATAAGGGAATCCCTGGTGCCTACAATTCCGAACAATAAAGACTACCGAAAACTTATCGCTGTCACCAGTCGAAAACCGACACCAAAACCACGAGACTGACTGAACCTGAAAGCAGCGTCAGTTCAATGAGTGAGTGCGCGAGAGAAGGAGAGGAAAGAGATATAAACGTCTTCCGATTCGGCGAGGGGTGTTCGGATGTTAATGTCAATGTCCAAACTGAAGCTTTTATATTGTAATAAATCGACTCCTCACATTTATCTAACCCGAAAGTAGAAAGAAAGTTTTTTTCTACCTTTTGACGACCGTTTGGGTTTGGAAAAACAGCACACGATCCGATAAAGCGAAAGCAAAAAAATAACAAAACATTTCGAAAGTTGACTTCAAACGCAAGAAAAAGGTCGCTAGAGAAAATAAACTCAAATTATAGGGCCTACACTTGCTGAAGAAAAGATGTTATGATAAAATAATTTACCACAAAGATAATACATATTATCTGAAAAGTGTCATCTTGATGATATTTCAAATTTTTTGGTTGACTTTCATTTGTCATCTTCATTCAATCCTTCCAATGATCTGATTGAGAAACTGAAAAGTCATCTAAAATCACGATGACAAAACTGCTGAAACCAAAATTAGAATTTTGTTTTTTTTTTTTTGTATTATCGAAAACAATCTTCGAAGCAGCAAAAATGATCATGTCGAATTTTGTTGATTGGCTGTTCCAAATTTTAGCTATGCGTTGAAACGCTCTCAGTCTTTTTTCACTTCATCGAAATTTCCATCACTTCATCATCTTCTTTACTTAAAAATGCATACAACGTGAATTTTGTGTTCGATTTCATGTTAAAAAAGACAATTCAACCTGATTTAAGTTTGAATTTTCTGTAAACTTCTGGCAACTCTAATTTTTTATTTGCAAAAGATAGAAAATTTAATGTAGACAATTTTATCAGAACATTACAAGGCTATGAAATCAATAGCTTTCTTGTTGAAATAATACTTCTGAAAATTGGACGGATAATCTAGCAGTGATGCTAAATTCTTTCTAACAAGTTTTTGATCATTCCAATCTTCTTTTTACCACAAATGGTGTAGCCAACTATTGTCAAAATTGTCAAAATTGTCAAAATTGTCAAAATTGTCAAAATTGTCAAAATTGTCAAAATTGTCAAAATTGTCAAAATTGTCAAAATTGTCAAAATTGTCGAAATAGTCAAAATTGACAACATTGTCAAAATTGTCAAAATTTCAAAAAAAAAATTGGCAAAACTGGTAAAGCTATAATTTTTTTTTTAAATTGTTAAAGCTTTAAAAATTTTGTTACAATTGTAAAATTGTCAAAATTGTCAAAATTTTGTAAGTTTTTTTCATCAATATTAGATTGTGTCTCATGTTTTTTGTTACCAGTCCAATATTGAAAAAAAAACCAGCTGACGGTACTTATTAATGGCATATTTTGCATAAGCTGCAAAAACGTGCCACTTTAAAAATATTCTTTGATATACGCCCATTAACACGTAACCTACCAATAGTACAGGCCATCCGTGTAAATCCCTCGAATATCCGTGTAAAGTTTAAATGATATACAAACACAGTAATTCTACAAAAATCGGAGTTTTCGAATTTTGATTTTTAAAACTGCAATATCTTATAAATTAGGCAAGGTTTGAATATTGTACCTCGCTTAAGATTTTATTCACCTCAAGAACTTAAAAAAACCATCAACAGGTCTAACATGCAACAATTTTCAACATTTTCAAATCAATAAACCACTAAATGTGCATATGAAATCAAAAACAAAAGTTTATTTGAGAAATCTTAGCTGAATTGTTTGATTGGTTAGACTGGTCCACACGATTCCTCAAAATAATTTCTGACAAATTTCCCAATGCAGCTCAGCAAATGCGAGAAATGGTCTTCGTTTGGCTTTTCCTTCGTTTCTGCGGGAAAGCATCCGCAAAAAACATTGTTTCACTTTTATTTTTCCGGCGAATTTTTTTCTCCGCACTGTGAATCACTTCAACAATCTAGATCCTGTTTAGACAAAAAATTGACACCGGTCCTTGAACGACAAAATGTAGCTGAGTATTCACAACACTCGGGTCGGTTCACTGCAATTAATGATCGAAACAATTTCCACAACAATATTCCTCTTTAGAGCTTTCAAACCTTAAAAAATGAAATCAATTTCTATCTATGTATTTGAGAACATTTTCCACAGCACGAAAAAAAACGCGTGTTGATGCTTCAGCACACGCCTACTGATCAAAACAATTCCAAATTAAGGGACATATGAAAAAGTAACATTTTAGCTGCAACATTATGACCTGAGGATATACTAAAGCAAGAAACCGGAAAGTTATGCTGATTTTTAATTGAAATTTTATCGCAAAGTTGTTGATTTTGCCTGTATGTATTGAGCTCGAAATTATGGCGAGCGTTCTTCCAACTAATTGACCACAATTTTTTATTTGAAATATTTTTTCCTCTGGTAAAGTTTTTTTTGCCGGTCTGAAAACTTTTTTTTATGTAAGTCTTACCACAGAGAACAGACGTACAAGCTCGAACAAAAAATCTTCAAAAAAGTGTGTAAAATTTCAAATGCTGACATCCGAAAAATACGTTGAAAATTGACTGAAAACAGTGCCATCTATTGCGCCGTTCAAAAGTTAGAAATCAAATTTTCAAGAGATAAGTTTTCGAAAAGGCGTAATCGTATATGAACTCATTAATAATTTAACTAATTGTAGAGAATATTGGAAATAGTAAAGAAAAATAAAAATATAAAAAATAGAAAAATGAGATTAATAAAATAATAGAAAAATAGAAACTATCAATAAACGTTGGTAGAAATCGAACTTTAGAAATAAGATCCTTTACGAGACACCCTGTGTTACTGAACTGCGCGATTTCGCTAGGAATCGAAAAATGGTCGTGCGAAAGGGGGCGAAACAACATGTAGAGAGCGAGAGAGAATTCATAAACAAGTCGGTTAATGAGCACGAGCGAGTAAAAGATGTCTTGAAATCCTTAAACGAACAATGAATGAGCCGAACGAATCAGTTTGCAGAAAGAGCTTATCGAGATAAGACGGTTCGTCTTAATAAAAATTGATTCTCTGTGGAAGAAATTAAAATGGCCAGACCGATCAGTCACGACACTAATGTTGGTCTGAAATAGACGGGTTCAATTCATTGCTAGATAAACGCAATTAAAGTTACTTTTGACTGGGCAGAATTTCACTTCCTTGATTTTAAACGGTTTTACTTTTTGACGTTTTTCAATGAGTGAAACAACTTTCTTTTATTTTTGAATTGACGTAACGGTTCGGGTTACTTTTCTTCATCCATCATCAGATGTTTCCCAAAGTAACCCGAAACGCTACCTGTATTTAAATTAAAAGAAAGATCCACTCATTGAAAAAAGTAAATAAGTAAAACCATATAAAAAAGCACCGGCGATAAACCTATATTAAATCAATTATTTTTTCTGTACTGAGTCAGACTAACAGTTCTTAAATAAGTTTCTGCACTTTATGAACGGTTATCGTCAAAGGACGAATCGGATATATTCAGTCAATTAGGAACATTCTTGACGATCAGCCTTACCCATCAGTACTGATTCTAGACATCTCAAAGCGCGTTATTTTCAAGTAACACTTTTGCATTCCATTGTCCAAAATTTAGCACTTCTAGTTTGAACGAAATCGCGATTAACTTTTAAGATATTTTTTCATTATGCAAACGAACAAAAGTGTTACGAAACTTTTACAGGAATTTTCTTGAAACATGCCAAACAGTTCATACGACCTGTTCAAAACTGACTAAAATTTTGTTTTTTTTCTCAGTTTGGTGTTGACAGTTCGCCAAAAAACAAAAATTGGTTCTAAACGATCGTTGGAAATTTTACACAAGTTTCGTGGGCTAGCTTGTACGTCTGTTCTCTGTGGTCTTACTAAGTGTCTCGATTTTTTTGCTCTGGTCTTTTAGATTTTTTCGACTACAGTGCATGCAGTGCAGGTTTCAGAAATATGGCATCAATTTCTATCTGAAGTACTTCTTTACATAGATCATCATCTCGTTTAGATCATGTAAAGATCTTTAGATCTTTAGATCATCTCGTTTTGTTGAAATATGTAGACGTTCTAGATGTGATGGAAATAGCTGTGTCATTGAGTGCAATTTATCATTTCTTGTAATGTTTCAGTTTTGATGAACATCAGTTTAAAATTGTACGTAATTATTTCCTATTTTGGGTTGAACCCCCTTACTTAAAAAAAGAGCAGTAGGGGCACAGAGAACAGACATACAAGCTAGCCCACGAAAGTTGTGTAAAAATCCCAACACCCTTTTTGAACCAATTTTTGTCTTTTGGCTGGGCCACCAGATGTCTCCAAACACACCAAAGAGAACTGTCGAAACTGACTAAGTTTCAGTCAGTTTTCTGTAGGTCGTATGTGCTGCTTCAAGAAAATCGCGGTTGAAGTTTCTTTCGAAACTTGATGAACAAACGTTCACCATGTTGCATGAAAAAAATAATCATAAAAGTTAGATATTATCTTTTTCCTTCAAATTTGTTAGAAATACATAGTTTTAAACAGCTGGATGCTAAAGTAATATGTGAAAGTAACCCGCTTTGAAATGCCTAGAATCAATACTGCTGAGTAAGACTGATCGTCAAGAGGGTTCTTGTGGTGTGGTGTAGGTGATGCATTTTCTTACATAAATTACTGTTCAAGAAGTGCGAAAACTTAAACCGAAGCTGTTAGTTATCTTAACTCTCATAGTAGTGCAAAAATTAAGAAGGTGAAATTTCGCCCAGTTAAAAGTAACTCTGATTTCATTTATTTAGCAATACATTAAAGCCGTCCATTTTACTGAGACGTTGGATTCATTTTTTTGTGAGTTCATATACGATTACGCCTTTTTGAAAACTGGGCACTTTAAAGTTGATTTGTAACTTTTGAACGGCGCAATAGATGGCACTGTTTGTAGTCAATTTCTAACGTATTTTTGGGTGATAGCATTTGAAATTTTACACACTTTTTTGACGATTTTTTGTTCGAGCTTGTACGTCTGTTCTCTGTGATAGGGGGTTCATTTCAATAAATTATCATTTTATGTCGAAACCTGATTGTGTACGGAGTTTGATGGTCATTTCTCTGAAATTACTGTGGTTTTTCCGTATTTTTCCTTAGTTTTGTCAAGAAATTTGTAGTTTTGAATAAAGTCATCAAACTCAATAAATTGTTTTGTCAAAACTTACTTGTATGACGATTTTTTTTCATTCAAAAACGTTAGTTTCCTTTTTTGGATTTTTTAGTTATTTTCGAATGAAATGATTTGAGTCTAACAAAATTTTATTCCATTAGAAAACGTTCCATAAGTCAAAAATCAAAATAACTGCACCAACAAAAACTCACCCTTTGGCGATCCTGGTTTTTTCCCCTAATCGTCCCCTTTTGCGAAAGGATTGGCATCCCTCTTGGGAGAAAAGATTTTCCGCCAACCTGACTTAAGACTAAAGGGAAGACCTACATCAAATTTTGTACCAGTTCTCAGTTCGAGCGGACTTAGTGAATCGCATCGCTGAAAACCTGAAGGTTCATGTATGTTTGTTGCTTTTCCACATACACGAACTTTTCAGTCAACAACTTTTCGAATTCGAAGGATTTTATCTAAATTCCCATAATCCTGCTTCGACGCGGTGGACAAGCGGATAGGAAAAATCCCGGGAAAGGGTGAAAACTTTCACGTACATACATACGTGTGTATGTACCAAGTCTTGTCATGCTGACAAAATACCCGAGCAGGATCAAGAAGAAAAGGGTTTAATCCGAAAGCCATTCGAAAGACATTATCATTCGGCGGAAACCGTGAAAGAAGGAGTCCTACCGATTTAATGTCAGTTTAGCCACATTCACACCGCAATGATAATGATGGTCCGCCGGAAGAAGTCGGATTGAGGCCATCTTCACTGGAGCACTCGAAAGTGTGTGATATATTGACATGGAACGTTGGATTTTTCACATTGGAAAATTGATTTTGACTTTCTGATCTCATCAGGATCATCTTAAAAAAAGTATACTTTGTCCTATTTTAATTTTGTTGGCGTATTTTTCAAACCACTAACCTGGTCATTTGACTCAGTCGATTTGGATTCAATTTTGAATTTCTACACCCAAAATTCAGCCTCTGTGCCAATGGCGTGTTGTCAATTACATAGCATCATTGGTACAAGAAGATAACGCGATCGGTGCTGATTCGATTTGCTCCCACCGGCATTAATCTCCCAAGTTAACCGAATTGCGTATGTCTGAAAGAAACAAAATAAAAACGCTTTCACGTCCCTCCCTATCGCATCACAAGACGAAGAAGGATGGAAATAAATACCGGCCAACACCAGGCAGCCAGCGAACCGAGCACTGTGCGTGTGAATGTAGCAAAAGCAACAACGAAAACATCCTTCTAATTCAATCCCTTCAATCCACCGGCAAACAACCACGGCCGAGCTGTGCGTGTGTATGCAGTAAAAGCAACAACAAAAAAAACATTCCTTCAATTCAATTCCCGGCAAACAACCACGGCTAAGCTGTGCGTGTGTATGTAGCAAAAGCAACAAGAATATATTCCTTCAATTAACCGGCAAACAAGCACCGGCCAAGCTGCCCGGCTTTAGCAGCTGTGTATATGTAGCGTGTGTATGTAATAGCAGGCAGTAAGCAAAGCACAGTTCTCATTCAATGGGTTTCCCGTTTCCTCCACTCCCGTTCTTTTCCCCGTTTCCATCTTAAGACAAATGAATACCTAGAAAGGAGGCCAAACGCCGGGAAGCCACTGTCGTGCGTTTCTTTTGTGATTGATCGGTGGCAGAATGCCTATGACAAATATCCCTCTTCTTGCATGAAGCTCAAATAGTACACTGGTTAAGATGTCGGTCTGGCAAGACCATTTAGTTAGTGATTTGAGTTCGATTCTCCCTACGGGCGCTGTGGTTTATATTTTTATTTTCTTGTTTCTGGGATGAATTATCCAATAGGAACGAAATCCCATAAAATGTTTTTCTTGTTTCGCTTGAATGTAGTGGTCATGCATCATTTTAGTTGGGAGCCGAGTCCTTATGCCAGTTACGGTTTTTCAAACATATCATCTTCGGCACAGTGCACATTTCAGCGCATTATCGGCACAGAGATGTGCTAAATAGGCATTGGATTTTTGCAACCTCTTCTATGGGTGTATAACTCTGGGTTCTTAAAAGCTTCGTTTTGGTTAGAAACTCATCCATGTTTTTTTTTGCTAAATTCTCAAGTAACGTTGACATGAGTAGATTTGAATTTTAAGGTTTGTATGGGAAAATTGAATATTTTGTTCTCAAAATCAATCTAGTTTTGGTTTCTTCTATACTTATGCACGCAGAGAAAACTTGGATTTTGATACAAAACAAAACTGACTTTGATTCAAAACATTAAGTTTTTTGAATCAAACTCCTGTTTTCTTTGAATCAATGAATTATCGTTCTGATTCAAATGAATAATTTTTGAAAGAAAGAATTAATGTTTTGAACTGAATCATTTTGGACTTTGATTTTAAACAAATTCTTTGATTCAAATGAAATTTGTTCAATTGCACATTTCGTTTAAAACAATGTAAATTTTCTTTCAACCAAAGAAAATTGTTTTCAACAGAAAGGAATAATTTCTTTAAATTAAAATTTTAAACTTAGAAGATATTTTTGATTGAGCAAGAACCGAATTTTGAATAAAGTTTGTCCGGTGGTGTTGAAAATCGAAACTAGTGAATCAGAGATAGCTATTTAGGAGGATTCAGGATTTAGAATGGTAAGTGTGTGTTAATCCATTAATCAAAAAGTGAATGTTTAAGATTTTTTATAAACTCTTGCATTGTTACAGGACCACGGCTGATTCCCCCAAATCCAGCGGTCTGAATATCTTCGACCCGATCTTCAGCGGCAATCACCAGTTGGATGACCACTAAAGCTAGCAGCTGGAGCTGCTTCCGGAACTCTATTAAGCGACCCAAAAAGAATGCCCTCAGGCCAAAATTTGGACCGGATGATTCAATAATAGTGAACCAGTGTTAGTGTTAATTTTGTGAATAAAAATGAATTTAAAATGTAAATTCTTTCTTTTTATTATTCAAAATTCCTTATAGGAACTTCAGACAACAGAAAATATTTCTTCCAATTGGAATAAAAGGAAGATGGTTCAATGAACTAATCCTTTCAAATCTAAGTCTAAATTACATTGTAGCAAACGAGAACAACTTTGCATCAAATGGAACTGTTTTTTGTTTTAAAGCATTAATATTTTGAATCAAAGATTTTTCAAAAGAAAAATTTTTTGGAACAAAGGAAATTGCATTTGAATCAAAGGAATTTTTATTTATCCCAAAATCAAAGGAAAAAATCCTTTGTTTTGGCGGCACTTTCCTTTGAAATAAAAAATCTTTTCGCTGCGTGTGGTTTTGTGTCAATTAATAAATTCTCTAAAGAAAATTTTTCGCTGAACAACTTTGTCGAAGATCATAACTTCGTATCTCATTAGATAAATAAGTTATTAGGTGTTGAATGAGGGGCATGACTTTTGGCATCGAAAAACAATAAATTCAATTGACATCACTGCTGGGTGTCTATAGTGAGGTATTGCATGACTACTTTTCATGCAATTCTTCTGAAAGAACCAGCAGTGATGTCCATTGAATTTATTGTTTTTCACTGTCAAAAGACATACCCCTGTTAAACCGCCAATAACTTTTTTGCCTAATAAGATGCGAAGTAACGCTCTTGAATAAAGTTGTTCAGCGGAAAATTTCCTTTGGAGAATTTATAAATTGACACAAAAACCATCTCGGTTCTACAGAAGATATGTTGATCAATTTTCCCATACAAACCTAAAAGTTCAAATTTACTCATGAAAACGTTGCTTTAAAATTTTGCAAAAAATCATGGATAATTTTTGCAACAAAACGAAATTTTTAAGACCCTAGGGTTTGAGAAACTCAAAAATGACCCCAGATCGACTCAGTCTATTGATCAAACCCCCATTCCTTATCAGTAGAACACCAATAATATTTAAAACTATTGATAAAATGAAAAGTTGAGATTTCGCAAAGATATGACGATCCGTAGAGGAATGGAAAAAAAATGGAAAATTCACTGCAATCTACCAAAAGCCACCGCCTCAAGTTAGCACAGGATCGCTATCTGGTCGGTGACTTCTAAGTTAACTGCCAATGCAGAGCCAATGCGAAGTAAACAAGATAGGTCCTACAAGAAAGAAACGGATAGAAAAAAGAGGGATAGCTGATGAGCTCCACGTGATACAGGTCATATTTACATACATAACTGTATCGAATACAGGATGATTGTTCAAGATCCTGTGCACTAACGTAGGTTTCATCCTGGATTACAGGAGCAATTAAGCGTCACGATTTTCGGAAAGATTTCCTCTTAGATTTCGTTAGAATTAAGCAAATTCTCTGTGACTTTGAAAAATTTCAAAGTGCGTACACTCACTCACTGTAGGTTTTCTGTTGTTGCTAGGTTTCCTAAATAAAATATTCCCATTCTCGTTTAATCCAAACTAAGAAACCAGCATAGTTAAATCTTAAACAAGCTCGGTTCAATCTCAAATAAAATATTTCCCATACCGGGAATCGAACCCGGGCCTTCTGGGTGAAAGCCAGATATCCTAGCCACTAGACCATATGGGAGAAGACGGAAATATGAACAAAAATGTTAAAGTCATGTTTGTAATTTTTGTCATTTTTGTGTCATTTATGTGTAACTTTTGTGTCACTTTTGTGTCATTTTTGTGTAATTTTTGTGTCATTTTTGTGTCATTTTTGTCATTTTTTGTCCTTTTTTGTCATTTTTGTCATTATTGTCATTTTTGTCATTTTTGTCATTTTTGTCATTTTTGTCATTTTTGTCATTTTTGTCATTTTTGTCATTTTTGTCATTTTTGTCATTTTTGTCATTTTTGTCATTTTTGTCATTTTTGTCATTTTTGTCATTTTTGTCATTTTTGTCATTTTTGTCATTTTTGTCATTTTTGTCATTTTTGTCATTTTTGTCATTTTTGTCATTTTTGTCATTTTTGTCATTTTTGTCATTTTTGTCATTATTGTAATTTTTGTCATTTTCGTCTTTTGTGTCACTTTTGTGTCATTTTTGTGTCATTTTTGTGTCATTTTGGTGTCATTTTGGTGTCATTTTTGTGTCATTTTTGTGTCATTTTTGTGTCATTTTTGTGTCATTTTTGTGTCATATTTGTGTCATTTTTGTGTCGTTTTTGTGTCATTTTTGTGTCATTTTTGTGGCATTTTTGTGTCATTTTTGGTGTCATTTTTGTGTCATTTTTGTGTCATTTTTGTGTCATTTTTGTGTCATTTTTGTCATTTTTGTCATTTTTGTCATTTTTGTCATTTTTGTCATTTTTGTCATTTTTGTCATTTTTGTCATTTTTGTCATTTTTGTCATTTTTGTCATTTTTGTCATTTTTGTCATTTTTGTCATTTTTGTCATTTTTGTCATTTTTGTCATTTTTGTCATTTTTGTCATTTTTGTCATTTTTGTCATTTTTGTCATTTTTGTCATTTTTGTCATTTTTGTCATTTTTGTCATTTTTGTCATTTTTGTCATTTTTGTCATTTTTGTCATTTTTGTCATTTTTGTCATTTTTGTCATTTTTGTCATTTTTGTCATTTTTGTCATTTTTGTCATTTTTGTCATTTTTGTCATTTTTGTCATTTTTGTCATTTTTGTCATTTTTGTCATTTTTGTCATTATTGTAATTTGTCATTTTCGTCTTTTGTGTCACTTTTGTGTCATTTTTGTGTCATTTTTGTGTCATTTTGGTGTCATTTTGGTGTCATTTTTGTGTCATTTTTGTGTCATTTTTGTGTCATTTTTGTGTCATTTTGGTGTCATTTTGGTGTCATTTTTGTGTCATTTTTGTGTCATTTTTGTGTCATTTTTGTGTCATTTTTGTGTCATATTTGTGTCATTTTTGTGTCGTTTTTGTGTCATTTTTGTGTCATTTTTGTGGCATTTTTGTGTCATTTTTGGTGTCATTTTTGTGTCATTTTTGTGTCATTTTTGTGTCATTTTTGTGTCATTTTTGTCATTTTTGTCATTTTTGTCATTTTTGTCATTTTTGTCATTTTTGTCATTTTTGTCATTTTTGTCATTTTTGTCATTTTTGTCATTTTTGTCATTTTTGTCATTTTTGTCATTTTTGTCATTTTTGTCATTTTTGTCATTTTTGTCATTTTTGTCATTTTTGTCATTTTTGTCATTTTTGTCATTTTTGTCATTTTTGTCATTTTTGTCATTTTTGTCATTTTTGTCATTTTTGTCATTTTTGTCATTTTTGTCATTTTTGTCATTTTTGTCATTTTTGTCATTTTTGTCATTTTTGTCATTTTTGTCATTTTTGTCATTTTTGTCATTTTTGTCATTTTTGTCATTTTTGTCATTTTTGTCATTTTTGTCATTTTTGTCATTATTGTAATTTGTCATTTTCGTCTTTTGTGTCACTTTTGTGTCATTTTTGTGTCATTTTTGTGTCATTTTGGTGTCATTTTGGTGTCATTTTTGTGTCATTTTTGTGTCATTTTTGTGTCATTTTTGTGTCATTTTTGTGTCATTTTTGTGTCATATTTGTGTCATTTTTGTGTCGTTTTTGTGTCATTTTTGTGTCATTTTTGTGGCATTTTTGTGTCATTTTGGTGTCATTTTGGTGTCATTTTTGTGTCATTTTTGTGTCATTTTTGTGTCATTTTTGTGTCATTTTTGTCATTTTTGTCATTTTTGTCATTTTTGTCATTTTTGTCATTTTTGTCATTTTTGTCATTTTTGTCATTTTTGTCATTTTTGTCATTTTTGTCATTTTTGTCATTTTTGTCATTTTTGTCATTTTTGTCATTTTTGTCATTTTTGTCATTTTTGTCATTTTTGTCATTTTTGTCATTTTTGTCATTTTTGTCATTTTTGTCATTTTTGTCATTTTTGTCATTTTTGTCATTTTTGTCATTTTTGTCATTTTTGTCATTTTTGTCATTTTTGTCATTTTTGTCATTTTTGTCATTTTTGTCATTTTTGTCATTTTTGTCATTTTTGTCATTTTTGTCATTTTTGTCATTTTTGTCATTTTTGTCATTTTTGTCATTTTGTGTCATTTTTGTCAGTTTTGTCATTTTTGTCATTTTTGTCTTTTGTGTCACTTTTGTGTCATTTTTTTGTCGTTTTTTGTGTCATTTTTGTGTCGTTTTTCTGTGTCATTTTTGTGTCATTGTTGTCAGTTTTTGTCATTTTTGTGTCATTTTCACCGTTTTGGTCATTCTTGTAACTTTTTTTTAAATTTTTGTCATTTTTGTCATTTTTCTAATTTTTGTCATTTTTGTGTCATTTAATGTCGTGCTTATCAACCACCTTTTGTATAGTAAAGTGATACACACTCGACGCAAAGCGATTAAAATTGATATGAATTTTTGGCTCCTTCATCGTTTGCACTTTTTTTCAATTTATTAACTATTGAAAACTCAAAAGTGATAATCACAAAAGATAATAGAAAGATAATTAACGTTCGATTGATATAAGAACATATCTCTATTTTCGATAATTCTCATCGGATT
The DNA here is from genome assembly GCF_029784155.1 of Uranotaenia lowii. Taxonomy (NCBI): domain Eukaryota; kingdom Metazoa; phylum Arthropoda; class Insecta; order Diptera; family Culicidae; genus Uranotaenia; species Uranotaenia lowii. The sequence continues at coordinate 339,293,484 of NC_073693.1, forward strand.
CTCATCAGATTCCAGCCAATCGGTCTTCCTTTTCTCCAGGTCGAAATTCATAAAATCCTCTGTCGGTTTTCGGTTCTTTTGATATCACCTTTGTCGGACGACGACGATGTGTCACACAGCTTGAAACACCTTCAAGGAACACAAAAAGTGTCTCACCTGATTGAAAGTTGAACTTTTTCCCGAGCCATCAATCCCGCATAACAATAACGCTGCGCTCGCTATCAAAATGTAATAAATTAAATCATCCATCTACAGCAGGTCTAGGTGGGTATCGCTCAATATCGGGATGATTTCTTCGATGACGAGAATCTTGCTCTGTCTGCCTAAGGTGGAACCAATTCCGGCCCAGGGGTCTGTCGGGTGTTTCGGGTGGGTCCCAAGGTAGCGTTTCACTATTGTGCTCCCATCAGAACGTGAATGATTAATGGAGTTTTGGACACTTTTTTCTGGGTCTCTCTATCTCTAGATTATGAGTGTTCTTTTCATGCGATCGACAGGTTATTTCTTTCGATTAAAGGAATGTCACATGTTGAGGTTCGATTTCTGCTTTTGAAAAGACGGTAATTGAACCTGGGAATCAATCACTTTTTCTGTTAATGTATCAATCGTTATTTTGAAAGATGATTTTGAACAGAAAAATGTCAAAGAACAAAATTAAATTACCATTTGGATATCGAGTAGAAACCCTTACAATGAAATTTAAAAAAATAAATTTGTTGAAGTCTTAACATTGAGACTACGATATAAATTCAAAGCAATTCCAAATAGCTTCCCAAAAATTATGTAACATTTTCTAACAAGGCCAAACCGCAAGGGATATTCTTAAAAGAGGAGGCAATCTCGCCGCAAAATTCCACCCACTCGGGAAAAACAAGTCTACCTACAATCCGTGACAAATGTGACATTTCCCGATATAAATCGTGTAGGTTCTTCCTATATGTATAACCCCAACCGGGGACTGTCGAGTAATAGGAACACGTAAATGCAGGAAAGTGCATGATTTCCGGTCAAACCTTTCATTCGCTTTGTTACTTTCTGTGCCCATTTTCCTTTCGGCACACCGGGCACGTTTTCGCGATTTGCGGACATGACAAAAATACTTTTGGAAACTTTTCAGTTATTCAGAACTATTATATTGCTTAGGAAATACAGAAGGATTGTTTTATTGTTCAAGACCCAAGTTAGTTCCCAAAAACCGCGTAAAAAGATCTTGCTCATTCCAGGGCCGTGGATTAATCTCCACTATATGGGTATTAAACATACCCATATTTAGGTGATCCAGCAAACATTTTTGTAAGTATATTTTTTACCAAAAATTGTAATTCGTTTCATATACATCATAGAATCATCGCATAAAACTCGAAAAAACCAGCATTTACCTACCAACGTGGAGGCAATATACACACACATGTTTAACCTCTGGCTTAAGCGATAAGAATTCTACAAATTGGACGATACTCAACACCTTATTTGTACATCCTGAAAGTATGCGAGAGGGCGCTATTTTTGCTCTCAATGCATGCAAACCATTGCCAGCGACAATAATTGCTGCTTCTCTCATTGGACAATTTTTCCAAATGAACCATCTGACTTTTAGAAATCTGGTTGCACTGCTTATCGCAAAGAGAACAACAAGATTATTTCCTCACTTGAATCCCACGCGGGAGAAGAAATTTGCTAACATGGCGCACTTTTTATCATATCCGATTTACACCGACTTTAAGTAATCATTCTTACGATCGTTTACTTATTTGGTAGGAATTGCGATTCGCATTAATATTGTTAAAGATTTCTGATATCATTCTAATGCGATTTGATGTTTGCTGAGGAAAAGATTCAATGAGTAGAAGTTGAATACCATAAAAAAACAAGACAAATCGAGTTAAAACATAATAAAATAAGATAAAATCTAGCTTTTTATATAAGCTTGTTATGGCTTGGATATGTCCTCAATGAACGCGGAAACTACTGATCAGACGGGCGTGAAAATAGGTTTTAAAGGCCGTGAATTGTTCCTACGAAGTTTGAAGATTGGTTTACTAAAATGCCAATAAAAGATTGTGGTTTTGTTAAAAAAAAATTTTTTTTTTGATTACTTTATTCTTGTAGGGAGTTAAACTAAACTGACTTGAACATTTTCATGGATGATTTTGAACTAATTCTAAAGTTTTGCAAATTTAAGTTGGAAAATCCGATTTCGATAGTCTATTTTATAAAAAAAAAACTAATCGAAAATCAAGCTTTTTCTCAAACGATCTTGAAGATTCATTAATCATACTAGAACAACATGAAACAGAACAAAATTTACAGATTTTTCGTGATTGTGACGTCGCAGTCTGTATCAATATTGGAGCAGGACTGCCTTGGTACTACCTTCTTTAAATATTCCTGAAGATAATGAAGTGAGAATAAATATGTCTGTATTGTTGAAAGAAAAATAAACAACTGGATGATTGACAACACTGGTATATGAGAGCACGTTCCTGTTTAGGTACTCAGAAACTTTTGGTTTCTGGGAGCATTCTCGATGCAATCAGAGAGATAGGTTGTGTAGAGTTTGGAAGAAGAGAGTTCGATGAGAACCGAACGAAAGGAAGAGACAGATCAGTTTACAGACTACTTTCATGACAGATGGACCGCGTTGTTTTTCGCACGAAAGGAATAGAAATCGTAGTGAACAAAAATGGCGGAATCGATGTGAAATGGAAAAGTTAAAAAAATTTAGAGCAAAAAGGTGCAGAATGTGTCAGTCGGTCTCGACAATTCCTTGGTTCAATATAACTCCACGTGGAAAAGAAGGCATGCGTAACTCATGCTCTTAGATAACCGAAAAGATTGCTGAGGGTGGTGCATAAATTTAGATACAAAAATAATAGAACAAAATTACCAATTCATTTTACTGGGAATCCGGATCAATTGAAAGTCCTCAAAGAACAATAAATGAAGAAATTGCAGAAATTTTCTTCACTGTTAACTGTACACCCGCGTAATTTGTATGATATTCGAGTTTGAGTTTGAGAATCTAAATTCTCATATATTTTACTCCCATACTACATATAAATTTCCATCCACATTTTGTTTATTTTTGTTACTCAAAGAGATTCAAGGAATGTTAATAAGCCATGATTTTTACCCAAAATTCAGGATCGATTTCGTAGAACCGTATTTTTCAAACCAGGGTTAACACCTGGGATAGCACTTACCGGTATCGATGCTCTAATAATTTTAAGTATTAAATCGATTTGAACTTTTTTACTGAAACTTTTTACAAACAAAAAATTGTGTGTTTCTCTTTTTTTTATTAGAAACAAAAATTATTACCTTTTTATAAGCACAGAAAAACTTTCAACTCTCTGATTCGAAAAAGGTTTGAACCCTTTCTAGGAGAAACTCTTTTTTGTTCGAACTGATGCTACTATTCGTCATCACTTCAGAAGTATGGAGCTGAATCACAGTGAAAACTTTTAGCACTGATGAACTTTTAGTGAGAAAAATCACTGTTTTCCCAGCGTTCGACGTTGAATCGTTATCAAATTTGAAGACTTAAAATCCTCCTTCTGAGCAATTTTTCAAAAAAGCTTTTTCAAAATAATTTTATCCTCGATGATCACATTTTTTTCTACAAACGATGAAAAACTGTTCCGCAGAAGAACATTACATTGCAACATTTTGAGAGGTGTTATTAAAATCACAGAAAAAATCATAATTTCACAGATTTCGAAACAAATTTCTTCAAAGTTACAGTTTACTTTCTTGATTCGAGAATTTGTTTTACAGATTTTATAGATTTTCATAAATGTAATTTACCTGCCACTGTGATAGGCTTTTTTCAGCTGATTCATGAAAATTTTATGACTATTTTGATATCGATTGCCTATTTTCAAGAAAAATAGACTCAATTTATCGATGTTTGGCATGATTTTTCTATGAAATTTCTGAAAAAAGCATCAGAAAATCGTCACTAAATTTTTGAGTCCAATCAAAGAATTACAAATATAGTTTTTGTCGACAGTTCAGAATTTTTGTCGGAGACTTTAGTCATGTTGATATGAAATCTGAAATCGTTCTCACAGTCTTTATTATTCTAAAAATTTCAAAAAAAATAACTTGCACATTTAAGGTTTTATTTATATTTTTCAGGTATTTGAGTACTAACTGAACAATCAATTTTTCCGAATTAAATTCAATAATTCAATGTTGAAAAAAAATTATCAGCCAAGCATATTCATCACCAAACTTTATCTTTGCTTGAAACGAAAAGAATATAAACTCACTAACGGACTTAGAATGCCTCTGATCATCTGTAGCCTAGCAAATTTCGGATAATTATACCGATCCTCTTTCATGGATTTGAATTTGAAAGTGGTAATTAAATAATAAGGAAAAATGTAATCTGGACAAAAAACGTCCAATATTACGTTTAGCCAATAAATAAGATTGCATCTCTGCCTTTACTAGAACACAATAAATGGTTAAAATTCTACAACAATGTTAACAATCAGAATGGCAAATGCAACTGTAAACAAATGAAGTGTATATTTAATTAAGTTGCAGACCCATCATTTTTTTTTTTTTTTTGAATTCATTTGGACCAGTATTTAATGAAGATTTACAATCTATCATAAAAAAAATTGATTTTATTTGAGAAAAGCTACGCGTGCCGCACATCATGTTTGTGCATCCCTGATCTAGACAAAATGGGAAGCTTTGAGCTATGTTTTGAATGTTGTTCCTTTTTTACAATTATTTCGGATTTACGGAGTAAGGGTTTCCTAAATACCAATGTGATTATGTCAATGAACTGCGTCTGACTGAAAGGACCACTCATCAGTTGTTTTAAAAACTCGTTCAAGTCAAGGACTTGTTTTTGGCATTTTGTCAAATCATCATATTTCGAGAATATCGTTCAAATTGACAAAAATGCCAAAAAGTTCCCTGTCCATTGAGCTGAAATTTGACAAGGGTCAGTTTTTTGAGACAATCATTAAAATGTGTATGATCCGTTTCCGAAATTCCAAAATGACTCTTTTCACTACCGTCCTAATGTAGGGGCTCGTGAATTGTTTACATAAATTGTAGTTCAAGAAACAAACAATTTTCACAATCGATTGTTATATTTTCTCGTATCATCAGTACATCTTTGGAGAAATAAATAGACTGCGCTCTCATCGCAATCACCCAATTTATTGACTTCATAATCGAAAATAAAGACCCAATTAATATTAAAGTAATCACTTTAATAATATTTCTCTTTCTATGGCGACCGTCATAAATTGTTCAAGCAAGTTTTATCATAGACTCACGTGGATTTTATGATGGACAAAAAAGTTGAAATATTCAAAATATTTAGATTTTGGCTCTCACAAATTAAATTTTAGAGAGATTAGGAAAATCCTCAGTCTACTCATGAAGATTTTATATTTCATCCAACCCAGTGTGTGGGTGGCTCTAAGACACACATTTCTTGAGTACCTTCGTCGTCGCCATCGCGGTTGTTGTCGTCGTCATCGTAGGTCCTCGGTCGTTGGTCGTTCTCTTAGATCCGATAGAAATTGCTTTGCTAGGCTATACTGTAGTGCACCGAAGGTACAATTTTATCACACAAAAATCGCGCGCAACCTTTCCAAGTAGCCGAAGGTAGCAGAAACAATAGAAGGGGTTCGCGTGTTTTACGACAATGACAATGTTTCCGGCTTTTTTCTTCTCTTGCATCCTACATGTAAGTTTGCTGGTTTCCTTTTACATATTGCACCCACAAAAATATGGATGTTTCGAAGCCAAAGGACGACTATTTAGGTGTATGGAGGGTTGATGACGATGATGATATTTTATGGGGACGTACTTTCGGAAAGGGGTGTTGTTTTGTTGTTGTTGTTGTTGTTGTTGTCTTCAGTAGAACATGAGCTGCATTGCCTAAGGGTTGCGACTTAGAATAATTTTCTTGCCTGGTTGCAACTGCAACAGATTTGTTCCAGATACCAATCTCATCAGGTTGAGTTACTGTAAAGCTGGTATGCTTTCTAATTTATTTCAAAAGGTTTAGATTTGCAGTTAAGTATACATTACTAAAGGGTTTAAGGTTACTGAAAATGAATAAAAATGCATTTTCTGAGCAGTAATGAAGAACCTTATAAAATAGCATGTTAATGGTTAATTATGTGTATTGTCGATTGTAAATTGCTGCGGTATGCAATTTATAAAGATGTTTTATTTGAATAAATCATTCTATCTGTTGTTAAGTGAGTCTTATCATTGTTATCACCTTCCCATATGGTCTAGTGGCTAGGATATCTGGCTTTCACCCAGAAGGCCCGGGTTCGATTCCCGGTATGGGAAATATTTTAGATTTTTTTTTTTGTAGAAATTGCACCAGCGACAAATGTTACAACAGCCAACAACTAGCTACCTCATCCATTGGCTTCTAAAATAAACCACAACTCGCGCCAGGCATATACATCTCATAAGAGTGAAATGAATTGAACAAAAATTTTAAAATTTTGAACAAATATAGTTAAAGCTACTTCTTATGATTCTAATCATATCTGACATTCCATTTAAATAAGTGGATAGGGGAGAGAAAATTGAAAATGAAGTTTTGATTTTTCACAGTTGGGCCGAATCAAGCCATTATCAAGGACGTGCCATTATTGCAGTCAACTTTCAAGAGGTTTTCTGCATAGCTGTGATGAATTTAACAACTACAAACATGTTCACAGCTGTGATAAAACACTTGAAATTATTTTATTTAATTAACTCGCTAAAGCCCAAACCCGCCTTTAGACGGGGTTCACTTCAATCGGCGTTAAATCAAGCCAACCATTGTTTAAACTTACTTTTTGTGCACGTTAATCTAACAATCCACATTAATGGCACAGAGAACATACGTACAAGCTAGTCCACGAAACTTGTGTAAATTTTCCAAAAATCGTTTTGAACCAATTTTTGTTATTTGACTGGGCCACCAGATGTCTCCAAACACACTAAAGAGAACTGTCAAAACGAAACTGAGAAAAAAAAAAACAAAATTTTGGTCAGTTTTTAACAGGTCGCAGGACAGTTCCAGGACAGTTTGGCATGTTTCAAGAAAATTGCTGGTAAAGTTTCGTAACACTTTCGTCCTGTCGCCTAACGGAAAAATATTTTAAAAGTTAATCGCTATTTCCTTCAAGCTAGAAGTGCCAAATGTTGGACAATTGGATTCAAAACTGATACCTGAAGGTAACCCACTTTAAGAATCAGTTCTAATGGGTAAGACTGATCGTCAAGAATGTTCCTATTGACTGGATGTAGCCGATTCGTCCTCTGATGATAACCGTTCAAAAAGTGCAAAAGTTTATTATAAAACTGTTAGTTATTTCGACTGCCTCAGTAGTACAAAAATATAGGAATGAATAAAAGTTTTACACCCGTACTTTTTATACGGTATTACTTATTGACTTTATTCGGTGAGTGAAACAACTGTTTTTTTAATTTTTCAATTTACGTAACGTTTCGGGTTACTCTGGGGAACATCTGATGATGGGTGAAGAAAAGTACCCCGAAACTAGTGAACCAACATTAAAGAGAAGCGACGTATCAAACACGAAATTCCAATCGATATAAAATAACTGTCAAAATCGATCCGAGCATTTTGTCGCCGAGTTTTTACCTTTCTTCTTGAAAACTCAACCAAGGTGCAAACACATAATTTTAAAGCTGGTCATATGAATTTATGATTAGGTGCAATTTTTTTCAATGCTTTGGTGAATCGTGTTCCTAGTTAAAAAACTAACATCATTATTAACGAAATTCAAGTCATTCATACCGTTTATCGCGATCCTTCGGGCATCGATTTCGATGTTGTTTTGTTGGATTGAAGGAGCGTTCACTTTAGAGCTTGAACATTGAGCCAGAAAACAGTGCTGAGGATTTTTTTGTTCAAGAATTCGGCGATGTTGCTACATATTTTATTTTAAGAGGGATCAGATGTCGCTTCTCTTATATGAAGGTTCACTACCCGAAACGCAGTTTAAATTTAAAAACAAGTTGTTTCACTCACCGAAAAAGTCAATAAGTAAAAACCGTATCAAATAAAGGAAGTGAAATTCGGTCCAGTAATAACAAACTCTTATTGCATTTATCTATCAATAAATTGAACCCGTCTATTTAAGAGACGCATTAGTTTAATTATTAATGAGTTCATAAACGATTACGCCTTTTCGAAAACCGAGCACTTGAAAATCTGATTTGTAACTTTTGAACGACGCAATAGATGGCACTGTTTCAAGTCATTTTTCAACGTATTTTTTGGATACCAACATTTGAAATTTTACACATTTTTTTGAAGATTTTTTGTTCGAACTTGTACGTCTGTTCTCTGTGTTAATGGCAACTGTTTATGTTGCCAAAAGCTACAGCTTAAAGAAGCTTAAAAACATGAAAAAACTTGACATGTGCCATTTTTTTTTCAAATCATTATATTTTATGCTTCATGAAAAATTGTTGACAGTTTGGTTTAAAAGTTACAACCATAAAAAGTTGAATTTCGAAAAAAGAACTTGGTTAGGTAGAAAAGTCGAAACATAAACTCCGTTCAAAGGAGGGGTAACGAGTTTAGTTATTTTAACAATTGAAATACCTCAGTTACTAGTAGAACAATTTTATCAAAAAATATATTGAACTATAGCCATGAGATAATGTTAATTTGTTTCAGAACTTAGGAAAAAATATTGAAATGTGTAAAAATTACAAGGCAAGAAGTACTAAGAATCTAGTTTTTCAGCCCCTGTGGTTATGCAATATTGAAAAAAAAAACTGTTGAAAAACTTACTCCAACGAAAATTTTTTTCGAAAAACAAAAGTTGTTTTTTTAGATACAACTGAACTGCCGTTCCAAACAAGATTGTCCCATGTGACTTTTGGGTCATTTTCACTTTTTTGCTGGAAACACTCTTTTTTGGTGTTAACTTTCGAATAAAAACTCAAACAAGTTCTGAACTTATACGAAATTTTCATCTAGGTGGTTGTCTCTATGTTGATGTTTCTACGCAAGAATGTCACACTAGAGAAAATTCTATGAACAATGCAAGTTTTATCAAAAAATTCTCTTAAAATGAGTTTAAGCTGTTGAATTTTATGTTATTCACTGAAAAGAACACTAAAATAGAGGGCGGAGGAGGAGCAAGAAGCCTTGAGTGTTTTATTCAGAGAAATATTCACTAAACACTTTTCGGTAGGCACTACTTACAGGATCCATATTCAACTTCACATTTTTATATAAAAGAAAAAAAGAACGTATTTCTTAAATTACGGCTTAACTTGAGTTTTTGGGAAAAAAAAGATCAATACTGATGTTATGAAATCGCTTGGTACATCTTTGTACCTGAAAATGATCACATTTTCATATGTGATGAAAGAAATTAGAGAAACATGAACTATCAAAGAACGAAAGAACATAAGCCGTAAATATCATGAAAATTTCGAAAAAGATACAACGGCTCACCGACAGGACCTGTCGGTGAGCCATTGTATCTTTTTCGAAATTTTCATGATATTTACGGCTTATGTTCTTTCGTTCTTTGATAGTTCATGTTTCTCTAATTTCTTTCATCACATATGAAAATGTGAAAAAAAAGATACTATACGAGCTTTTAAAATGATAGAAAAATTGAACTGTTCACTATCAAAAAACTCGGTGAATTTTTAGTTTGAGAGAAAAATTGGAAATATAGCTGAAATTTCAGTCGCGTTTTTCTCGTTTGCACCATTTTCCACATGGGGATTTTTTTTTATTATCTGACGGGTTTGCGCCAGGGGTCTTCAGATTTTCCCCAAAATTGAAAATTTGGTTCATTTTTGCGACTTAAAAACACATGTATTTTTTCAGATTTCTAACATTTTTATTTTTTGAGTTAGCTTCGGTTAGATTTTTTTGTAAATAAAAAATAACCATTTTTCAAAGCTACATAACTCTGTTGTTTCTCAATGGAAATTATAAAATAGCACATCAAAATGCATTGAAATTTTATCAGCTTTCCAAATAGAATAGTTGAAAAAAAATAAATAATGACCTTCAACATGAAAAGTTGTAAATAAACTTTAAATTGCTTCTAAAAGTACCGTCTGCACCACCGAATATTTTGCAAAAAATACCATGTACCATGTGTAGCTCGATTTATGATGCAACTTTCATCTGAAGACACCAAAGTGGGCCATTAACACCTTGAAGAGTTATGGAAGAAGTAATGACAATAAATCTCTTTTTTTGCATCGAAAACAAACAATGGTCGAACAACTGCACTCACATATGGAGATAGCAAGCACTTCTAACAACATGCACTGAAAATCAAAAATACCCATACTTGAGAACTGCCACCCGCCAAACCTGAGTTCGATATTGACAACTCAAGTTTGTGAAAAAATCACAGCTTGAAAATAAGCCAAACTTGTCCTTCAAGCGGAGAACTGTTTTTTTGGGGGGTTTTTGTTGTAAGCGCATCTTATTCTGTTACCTCCATCGTGGCAGATTTAGGTTTGGGGGGTAAGTTCAAAGCGAAGAACTGTTTTTTTTTGGGGGATAACTTTTATTCCCGCTTCATTCGCAGAAAGTTTCGCATATACGATGATGTAGGTGCCTCTCTCAACAACTCTTCGGTGGTCGAGCGGTTAGCATCCTGAGATGGTAATCGCAAAGACATTGCAGGTATGGGTGTGATTCCCGTATCTGCAGTAATTTTTTTATTTTGATTTCCATTTTATTGCGGTATCAGATTTTGGGGGATGAGTTCTCCTTTAAAAGCTTAACTTTGGTTTATGCTACCAATAGCCAAACCTGTAGGGAGGGAGTTTCATTCGGGTTGGCGGGGAAAGTTCTCAAGTTTGGGTATTTTTGAGGTTCAGTGTGGAAACAAAAGAACTTATCAAAGCCGATAAAAAAAACACTATTTTTTCGTCATTTTCAGACTGCCCCTACTCGCATAACAGTCCCATATGAATTTTCGTCATTTTAGGTAAACATAAGGCTTCAACATAAAAGAGGTTTTGTTCTAGAAATTTCGAAAAAAAATATCAATTCGTGGCTGTCCTATATGAAATATACCTGAATAACAGTCCCATATGTGAAATACCACGGATTTGGTTACTTTTCAATGTTTCTCTCGGCGAATTAGTCTTTGGTTTATTGCTTTGAATCATTTAAACATTTTTTTTAACTCACTTGATGTCGAATGATGCACACTAGTTTTCGAAGGCAGGTCTGACTTTCTTAGGAATGACTTCCTGAGCGAAAAACTATCGGATGCAATCAAAAATCGTAAAAAGATTCAACTTACAATGTGGAATTCATGATATTTTTTTGCAAAAGTATGTTTCTTTTTCTGACAATTGCATTTAGAAGTTCAAAAATGATCAAATTTAAGTTTTAGAAAGTAGCTTGGTGAGAAAAATATATTTTGTAAGGGACTGTCATGCTAGTAGATTCGAAAAAGTTTTCAAATATGACCGATTAACAGTCCCATAATGAAAAAAATTGTGCTCTCGACCTTACCAATAACCTAATTTCGAAAATTTCAGGTCTAACTATTTATTATGATAACCTAGAAACGATTTTCGTTTATGCTGAAAGTGGTGGTCACAATTTAAAAATATATTCCAAAACAGAAAAAGCTGAATGTCTCGCTTGCTTATTTTTGTATATGGGACTGTTATGAAAGAAGGGGCGGTAGATTGTTGCAGCTTAACTGACTTCATATTATATCCAAAAATCTATTAACGTATTCGTTTATACCCAGTTTTGCACCAGGTCACAACAAGTTATGCACATCTTACTGTCATTTTAAGAAGTTTATGCGCTAAGTTTTGCATCCGTAATTCCCCAGATTTGATTTAAAATGGACGGTGGAACACTGAAGATTCGTGTGTGAGCGATCGAGGTAGCAAAACACTGACGACGAATTTTGTTCGTTCTAGTATGGTAAACCTCAAAACTGAGCGAATGTAGAAAACGAATACGGTAAAAGTATCATATTTTCATCATTTTACAGCCTGGGCTGGCCATACTGAGCTCTTTGATTATAAGCAACATTTGTGCCACTTTCTCATACTTTTTTGATCAATGGGAAAGGATTTTGGTGCCCAGTGCTTAGCTCCCGATATAAAAACTATGTAAAGCACGTCTATATTTCATTTTTTTAATCACATTTTTGTGATCCCAAACACAGGGACTGAACCTTCTACTATTGGCATTGATTATGCTTCACAATGATCTTTGAACGAAACATTAATAAGTTATATAGTATATGACCAGGTTGTAAAAGCAACATTCCCATTATTAGCTATATCACATTAACAATACGATACTAAGAATTTTGGTTAAAATTTAAAGTCAGTTTTGCTGCACTCTACAAAGCACGAAAAAGTAGTGTTTTTTACCTGCTTTGGTAAGTTCTTTTGTTTCCATGTTGTTAGAAGTACTTTTGCTATCTCCATATGTCAGTGCAGTTGTTCGACCATTGTTTGTTTTCGATGCAAAAAAAGAGATTTATTGTCATTATTTCTTTCATAACTCTTCAAGGTGTTAATGGCCCACTTTGGTGTCTTCAGATGAAAGTTGCATCATAAATCGAGCTACACAATGGTATTTTTTGCAAAATATTCGGTGGTGCAGACGGTACTTTTAGACGCAATTTAAAGTTTATTTACAACGTTTCATGTTGAAGGTCATTTTTTAATTTTTTTCAACTATTCTATTTGGAAAGCTGATAAAATTTCAATGCATTTTGATGTGCTATTTTATAATTTCCGTTGAGAAACAACAGAGTTATGTAGCTTTGAAAAATGGTTATTTTTTATTTACAAAAAAATCTAACCGAAGCTAACTCAAAAAATAAAAATGTTAGAAATCTGAAAAAATACATGTGTTTTTAAGTCGCAAAAATGAACCAAATTTTCAATTTTGGGGAAAATCTGAAGACCCCCGGCGCAAACCCGTCAGATAATAAAAAAAAATCCCCACATGGGACAATCTTGCTTAGAACGGCAGTGAATTTTTGTGAAATTTTTAGCAAAAAAATCTCTTTTATATTGTTAAAAAAATCCCATAATTCTCGCACATTTTTATCAGTTTGAAACTAGGTATTCTACAGAACTGAAGCCAAACCAAATCCACTAAGGTTTTGGAAGTCAAAATTAATCAATTGATGTCGCAGAGTTGATCATTTTAGACATTCTTAACTTATCATTGGGTCGCCTGAAGGAGATTTGCGTTCTAAAAATTGATCCTAAAGATAAGCCAACTGGCCAGTTTTTAACACTGCAGAATAAATTCGTCGAGATTGCAATGTGCTGTCGAAATTTTCAAAACATTTGGAACACACTCCAATTTCACTCCGATTAGCAGTCATTCTTATGGAAATCTGTGTAAAATAAAGAGCAAGTTTTATTCTTTTTAGCAGGCCCAAGCCCAGTATAACGGAGGAGTTTTTCTGCTTTCACTCTATTCTTATTGAAATAACTGTTTTAAATCATAAGAACTTGTAGAAAAAAGGTTGTAGCAAGAAATATTAAAAAAAGTGTACCTAAATAGAGGTTGCGGACAAGTTGAAGAAAGTTAGTTCAGGAATCAATTAACGTGAACAAACAAAACTTGACTACAAGAATACGCAAGGAAAAAATTAACAATCTCTGTCGTAAATATAGAAAATTTAGAAAAAGAACTTATTCAGTTTAAGGGTGATCCAAAATAGAAACCTGGTGGTCCAAAATACCGATCAGTTAGGGCATCCGCAGCAATCACGAGCAAAGTGAAAATGCTCACGAGTTTAATCACTTCCATACCGCACCGGGGGTTAGTATGAAGGTGAGCAAAATAGGGCCGTTGCCGTCGGGACCGACAAAATCACCAAATTTGCTCACTAGAAAGGGGCGAGATCAAACATGCACTGAAAAAATTCTACCGTTTTAAGCAGAATTAAACAAACGAACGGAAAGCGGAAACATTTTTTTATTGCGCAAAAACTAATTCCATGAAATATTTCCGAAAAGCCCTTCAAGTCCGACGATTGCTTTCTGAAAATTATGATTGTGCATTCCGTGTAGTAAACATTTTACTGACTTTCACAACCTTGAGTGAAGCTTCAAGGATTTTTCTCGGAGTAAGAATAATCGAGGCCAGTGCGCTGTGCAGGATCTTTGTATCCAACCGTATGGGTGGCATTCCATTAAACTGTCCCTACCAATTCGGCTTTCGAAACGAGGTCTCTCAATAACTTTGCAACTAATGGGACCCAGTTTTTCGGAACAGCAACTATTTCAGTCAGCACGTTGGACAGAAAAAGAAGTTAAAGATTTAAGCAGAATTAAACAAACGACGTCGCAGCGTGTGTATGTTTGTTGATATTCATTTTAAGAAAAAATGTGTATGAGATTAAAATTGTGGATGGATTTTTTTTTAATAACCAGTTGAATTCGCAATTTCGTTACATTTTTTCGGGTTTATCCAGGAATTGAACGAGAAAGTGCAATTGCTGGTTCTGATGGTGAGTTATTTATTTTGTATTTTATATTGTTCAGGACTCTCTCACTCAATTTCAGATAAACGAACTCGAAGCATCGTATTTTATGACCAAAAATGATCATGTAACATAAGAAGAGCCGTTTGGTGGACGACTCCGAAAATTTACTCGGTCCGTATTAATTTAAGATTAAGATTTTCTTCAAAAGTTTTCTCATTGCAATGCTAAATTTAAAAATAATTATGCTACCGCCCGGTGCGCGAAAGAGTGTGTATCCCAAAACCGGTCCGCTGAGAGCAAACGCACCAATAAGTGAGTATACGCGGCCCGGTTTTGCTCATTTCAGCGGACCGGTTTTGGGATACACACTCTTTCGCGCACCGGGCGGTAGCATAATTATTTTTAAATTTAGCATTGCACTGAGAAAACTTTTAAAGAAAATCTTAATCTTAAATTAATACGGACCGAGTAAATTTTCGGAGTCGTCCACCAAACGGCTCTTCTTATGTTACATGATCATTTTTGGTCATAAAATACGATGCTTCGAGTTTGTTTATCTGAAATTGAGTGAGAAAGGAAAAAATGTTATCAAAATTCATAGGTAGAAAAAAGTCCTGAACAATATAAAATACAAAATAAATAACTCACCATCAGAACCAGCAATTGCACTTTCTCGTTCAATTCCTGGATAAACCCGAAAAAATGTAACGAAATTGCGAATTCAACTGGTTATTAAAAAAAATCCATCCACAATTTTAATCTCATACATATTTTTTCTTAAAATGAATATCAACAAACATCCACACGCTGCGACGTCGTTTGTTTAATTCTGCTTAAATCTTTAACTTCTTTTCCAACCAACGTGCTGACTGAAATAGTTGCTGTTCCGAAAAACTGGGTCTCATTAGTTGCAAACTTATTGAGAGACCTCGTTTCGAAAGCCGAATTGGTAGGGACAGTAATGGAATGCCACCCATACGGTTGGATACAAAAATCCTGCACAGCGCACTGGTCTCGATTATTATTACTCCGAGAAAAATCCTTGAAGCTTCACTCAAGGTTGTGGGAGTCAGTAAAATGTTTACTACACGGGCACAATCAAAATTTCCAGAAAGCAATCGTCGGAAAAGCCCTTCAACTTTTCGGAAATATTTCATGGAATTAGTTTTTGCGCAAGAAAAAAAAGTTTCCGCTTTCCGTTTGTTTGTTTAATTCTGCTTAAAACGGTAGAATTTTTTCAGTGCATGTTTGATCTCGCCCCTTTCTAGTGAGCAAATTTGGTGATTTTGTCGGTCCCGACGGCAACGGCCCTATTTTGCTCACCTTCATACTAACCCCCGGTGCGGTATGGAAGTGATTAAACTCGTGAGCATTTTCACTTTGCTCGCGATTGCTGCGGATGCCCTGAAATGAGCAAAACCGGGCCGCGTATACTCACTTATTGGTGCGTTTGCTCTTAGGAGAAAAATACTCTGATCAAATCACCGACAAGTGCAAAGGTTTAAACATTATCTCACCATTAGAAGAATGGATAAGACTTTTTTTTAATCCATTAATAAAGTTATGCATTGAACTAAAAATTTCAATTGAGCATCTCTTTTTTTGAAACATAATAGTTGTGTTAGGGTTGTTTTGTTTTGGCATAAACTTTTATCGCGAACGATTACAACTCTTTTCAAAAAGTGCTCAGTTTTCGGTCAAAATGTGAAAAAAAATGCTGCAGCGAAATTATATTTGCCTCATTTGGGAGTAAGTGATTCATTTGCTTTTCATTGAGATCGTTCTTAAGCTTAGCTTAGCTTAGCTTAATTGACTACTCATATCCACCTTAAATCATTGAACTTGAAGTGCTTAGATAAGACCATTCGTTTAATGCTAATGTTTAATGACTTTGTTTAACTTACGCACTTCAAACTCCATGATCGCTGGCGTGGCTAAGTAGAACAAGTTCTACCTCGCCAATGGTTGCTACTCCGTGATTGATCGAGGCCATCCGTTTTGTGCAAAAGCCCAAAGAATGGTGCTTGGGACTAGCAGTTCATTCACAATGCACAAAACTCATGCTCTCCCTTTGAAAATGATCAATAACGACGCCGGCCACGTCCTAGTAGTCAATGAGGAATAAAGGAGGGATTGTTAGTAGGATACTTCATAGGATCAATTAACAACCTATTGTCCCTTTTTATTCCAAAGATTTATTTTGAAAAAATTCAGAAACAAAGGTAAGTCAATATTACCAACTATAGAAACCGTCTATACGTCTGCGAATCTATATTTAAATATCCAAGGAAAGGGTTGTGTTAGTAGGGGAAAGGTGATAGATCAGGATCCATTTTGGTGAATGGTGCTTCATTGAGATCGTTCTTAAACCAAAAAAAGTAATAAAATAGAATACTAAAAGTGTTATAAAAATCACAAACTATAGAATCTTAAACAAAAATGATAAAAATGACTAAAATTTTAAACTGACAAAATTTTAAAAAATTTCAAAATAAATTTAAAAAACTGCTGTGTATATTGAAGAACATTGAAGCAAATTTTAAGAAAAAATCGTTAAAAAGATTCATAATTGAACATGCAGCAATGCAGGCGTAGGAGCATGTGACTTATTTCTATAATTCTAATCTATCAATAAGCTTGAAAAATATGAGGCAATTAATTATAAGATAATTAAAGATTTTATTTTTGATAACAAAAATGAAAACAATTATAGCAATGACAAAAGCTACAAAAAAAAATACAAAACTGAGAAAAATTACAAAAATGACAAAAATTAAAAACTGAAATACAAATGCCACAAATGACAAAAAATTAAGTTAAAGGACAAAAATAGCTAAAATGACAAAAATGACTAACATTAGAAAAATGACAAAATATTACAAAAAAATAAAAAAAAAATGACACTAATAATGGCTAAATCGTTAAAAATGACAAAACTGGCAAAATTTACAAAAAAAAAAAGAAAATGGCAAAAATTGACAAAAATTTTAAAAACTATAAAAATTTCATAAATGACCAAAGAGTTTTAAAAATGATTATAAAGGCAAAAGTGAAAGAGATTCATTTCATAAAATACAAAAATGACATAAAGATAAATAATTACCAAAAATCATAAAAATGCCAAGAATGACAATAATGACTTAATGACAATAAAATAATGATAGTAATGACATAAATAAGAGTTTCATAGCCCTATTTTAATTTATCAATCTATTGTTGTCATCGTCATTTATACTTTCATTTGATTAGCTCTCGTTGCTTTGTTTAAATGTCCTAAAAATGTCCGGATTAACCAATTCTTTGGTATCAATATTGGAAATTTGATTGATGTTTTTATATGTACTCGAAATAAATTAAAAACATTTAAAGTTAAAACTTTAAACGAACAGAATAAAAATTGCGTCAGCCTTCACAAACATGAAAAGTTTCAAAATACAAAATAAGGTATCGTACGTTTATTTGAGAGTCACTCTAACATCCAATTTGTTATAAACTTTTGATATGAACGTGAGAAAAATCAACTTGCTTTTTATGCGCCTGCATTTCTGCAAATAATCAATAACGGAGTTTAGAGTTTCAAATCACTCTTTATCGAAATTTCAGCATCTAAAAAAAGGCGATTTCAATAAATCATACTTCCAGCATCAATTTCAAATTGAACACGCGTTACTAACCACATTTTCTTAAC